>NC_087070.1:50760513-50834013 GCF_963678635.1 Symsagittifera roscoffensis | reverse complement strand
GTGTCGAAAAAGTCATCAGTCGACAAAAACCACACCGATCACAAACTTTTCGTCACTTTCTTGGAAAGTCGGAACAACAACTTTTGCAAGATAATAGTTTTTGTTTCAAATGATTTCTTGCTTCAAATTATGTTGCTTGCATAAATTTCAACATTTTTTTCAAACTTATCTCAAGAAAGATAATTTCAGCAGGGGAAATCTGAAACTCCTTATCTCGCAATCGAGTGACCGTGCATTTAATTTGAGGTGAACTCAGCCAAAAATAATTCTTCCCCTCTCTCGGTGCCATAAGTAAAGTGCTAATCAATACCTAATCGAAAGCAATCACGCCTCATTTCCTTGCAAACTTCTCTTTTACTTCAAACTTTGAAAGATATTGACACCGAAAAACTTAAATTTGGTCCAAATTGATCACTTTTAGCTTACAATTGTCAAACTAGTCAGTACTTAAAGAGAATTAATCGATTGCTTTTTCATCAAGAAATAAATTTTTCATTTTTTGTTCAAAAATATGATTTTCTTTTTTTGCAACAAATTATCACGGTTTTTGTTATTTAACGGTTTTTAGGAAGCAATTCTTCGCTAATTTTACATACGCATTTTCCCTTTTAAATACATTTTTGAAAAAAAAAACTGAAGAAAAAAACTATTTTGAAGCAAATATGCCATTTGTATAAAATAAACCAGATTCACATTATTTAATTAATTTGGCTTGTGATTGATTAAAAGTCATCTTCAGGTTTTAAAACTGACAATTTCGCTTTACTTCACACTGAATCAATTTGAGCCCCATTTTATTGCTTTGCTTTTTACCATGCAGAAAATACCCACAGAGAATTAATTCAGTGCCCGTTTTGGATATATACCAATAAAGCAATCGACCGTTTTCATTTCATTCTGGCATCCTATACTTGTTGTTGACAGCTTCCTTTTCATGATTCTAAATTGTGAATTCGAAATCAGGTTCACATTTCCTTTCGTCAAAAGCAACAAAAAGAGCATCAATTAGGTTCAAGATCAACACAGGTTAGTACACTTGATCATTATGGTCATAATCAAACTACATTTGCGCCAATAAAAATAAGAAACTAAAACAAGAACGGCCGGGAACTGTGTAAATATTGCATGAAATTCCGACCACAAAAATCATTGCAAACACTGTGATTTCGTTTATTGAAAGCTTGATAGCTTTTTGTGATGTGTTTGGGTAATAACCGAGAATCAAAAATCAGCTGTCAAAGCTGCTAACAATTGCTAAAATATGATTGAAAAATAGGAATATAGGAAACTGTTCATTCCCGTTAACATGAACTGGTTTTTGCACTTCCTGGATGTTATGAAAACTAAGAAAAAAGAATTTAGTCTCTTTATATTTTGTCATACCACCTAATTGTTTTTAAATATCAGCTCACTCACCTCGTCCACTCATCTTAGTCTGCAAAAAGACTCAATAGCAAACAAAAATTAGACCAGTTTTTTCGAAAACTGAGAAAAATAGTTTGAAATATTTTTGGTGTCTGGATCATGCTGAAAAAGTTATATTGTAATACAGCGCTGGTTTAAAATAGTCAGAAAAACAAAACAAATTTGGAAACACCGCACGCGTTTTTAACTTGATTGAAGTTAGACGATAACAAATGAGATCAAATGTTGCTTAAAATATTACCAGAATTAGTAGGGCTTAACTGATATAGCAAAACCCGGACGGACCAAACAACTCACCCAAAATTTGGATCATTTGTTGCTCTTCTTAGCCAAAAAGAATAACGCTAAAACTACTAGGTCAATTCCCGTACCGAGAAAATCTTTTATTTCCGACCTGGAATACTTTATATCTAATCTATTTTTTTGGTCAGAAATTCTTTGTGAAATGTTTAAATAAAGCAGCGCTTTTCATGAAATTCTTTATTTTTGATCCTAATTCTGATCAGAAATTAGCTAAGCCTAAGCTATCTAGCTAGAAAAAATCTCTCGTGCTTGCTCTAACCTCAAGGCCACATGACCTGATAATGTATGACAGCTCTAGCAATCTAATGCAAAGCAACAATTTTTAAAACAAGTTTTAATCTTCATTGTATTGCTACGGCTATTGTGTATATTCGAAGCATGTTTATCTCGTTGCAGTTGAGCAGTGAACTGATTTCTGGTTATTTTTTTCCAGAAATTGTTTAATTCTAAATTAAGAAAGAAACAGAACATTTCTGTACAGAAATTAGAAAAAAATTGGCTAGGTTATCTATGTAACAATTTTATCTAAAAAAACAGCCTTCGTTTGGTACGAGTTGTTAAGCAAATGAAATCAAAGTGAGTCTTTTACGTAGACTAAAAAGTGAGAAGAGTATAATCACCAAAACATTGTGCATGATTATTAAACCTTTTTTCAAAATCAAACACTGATACTTAACACAGTAAAAATTTTATTTTGTTTATTAAACGTAGGTAGGTTAAAAAAAAATACAAAGCTTAAAATATTATACTTCCTTAGTTTTTTTGGTCTTCATACAAGGCTCATTTTGATATAATTTTTTCAACATTTTCCCGGAAGTTTTGGTGTAATTCATTCTTCACTATAAGAAGCTGAGAGTGACCCAGCTTTAGGATAATTTCTAGGGTCTGAGTTTTGCGTCACATTAAACCTGGTAAAAACCTAAGCAAGTTTTGTTCTGATCACTTTTTGTTTGATTTTAACCCAAATTACAAAAACATGCTTCAAGTTTCCAATTTTTTCAAGCTTAGTTATAACCACACTCGGTCATTCACTAGCTGGCTTTTAGACACGTGAAACCATGTGGTAGAATCCAACGAGTTTGTGTGCTTTCTTCTTAAGTCGTAGAAGAATGGCCAGATTGAGAATAAAAAAAAATCCAAAAATTAAATTAGCACAACAAACAATCTAATTAAATTAGCACAAAAAATTAAGCATCTACGGCAGTATATATGTAAACTGCAAGAAAGAAAGTGTTTTCTATACAAGTTTTTTCTATTGATGCAGACCAGCTTTTCTATAAAATTCAGCTTGATTTTTACTGGTAATTCTATACATAGTATTTATTGGTGCGTGGATAAAACACAACCAGATTCAAAAGTTTTCCTAACTAGGTTGTCTAACGAAGAATTCTTAATTTTTGATTTTTATCATGCTCTTAAAATAAGCGCTAATTTTTCTCCTTTTTTTGCATTCAAAAGCTAGATATTTTGCTTTGACTCAAGCATGGATTCCGGATTATCCCGAGGTGGTGAGTTTTCAAATTGTTAATGAAATTGTTCTCTACTTTTTGGACCGTCAATAACATTTTGAGCAGTGATCATCATAGTATTATTTTTTCAGTGTATCAGACCAGAAAAGTTTCCATTCTTTCAGTATTTGAGATCGGAAAGGTATTCATTTTTATTCCATTTTTCAGATTTAGCTGGTGAGTTCAAAATGTTGGCAGTAATTGAGATTGGCCTGTTGGACAATCTTGCTGATGACTCACCAAAATAGACCTAAATTAAAAATGAAATTTCAAGAAGTAACTATATATGTTACTGGAATCCGCAGCAAAATGCGAACTCCGCTTACAATTTGCGGATTCCACAAACTGTTCCTGATTCTGCAAATACTGCTGCGGAATCCGCTAATTCGCCAATTTTTGAGCAATTTTCAGCGGTTCAGTGTTTTAGCTATTTGTTTGTGGAATCCAAAACAGCAAAGAAAATCAGAGAACAGTAACAACGATGCAGACTCCAGGTTAAACCTAATTTTTGCCTGTTGCAGAACGCTCAAAAAATGCATTTTTTGGCCTCGTAATGAATTCGAAATTTTCAGGTCAACATTCTTATGATTAGTTTAGGTTCAAACTTAGTATAAAACTTTTCTTTTTAACAGTTTGTCGGAGCAATTATTTTGCGTAAATTTGGGAAAGTTTTGAAGACAAAAATCATCAAAAACGATTTGACAATACAAAAACATAATGGAGCTGGAAAAAACCCAATTATTTTCAATCCAGAACCATTGTTGATATGATTTTAGCAAAACAACTGAATCTGATATCAAGTACAAAACATTAACAGTTTTGTTTGTCTTTTTTGAGCTGCAGACAAGGGAGCTAATAGAAGCTATTTTCAGCCTTTCTAAAAAAAATTTGACCAAAAATCTTTGTTTGTGTGCGCACGCTCCTCGTTAAAAATTAATAAAGAGGGGCGCCTAACAGTTTCCAGAAAATTTCTAAGGTTGATAAGTTTGAAATGGGAAGGGATGTAGCTTCCCCCACCTTCAGCGCTACCGACATGAAATTACATCACTGGGCTCGTTTGCCACTTACACGTTCTACCTTCTAAAAATTGAACACAAAACAGACGTTATATATTCCAACTTACAAACTTCAAATCTGAGAGCTTTGAAAAGTTTTCAGAGTTGTAGGATCTCTTTGTTTTGTATCTTTTGCCAATGTCAGCCAATTTTTTTTTCATGAATATTCTAAAATCAAAATTTTACAAAAAGAAAAAAATTAATTGGGAAGCAATTAGCTTTGCATCAAGGAAGGCGCTCCTGATTCTTGTTTTTTTTTCGTTCAAAATCAGTGCAGAAAACCAGCTGATTAGCGTACAGTTTGATTTTCTTTTTCAATTTACTCATATTGTTGAAATCCGAACAAGTCAACAAAATATGTACATGAACTGTAAAAAGTGATTACTGTAGAACTGATAGAATAAAATTGATTTTTATCGTTTTAATTACATTTTTGTGCTTTAGAGACTTTGAAGTCTCTCATAAGCAACGCTACTGTTATCCGTTAGGATATATCGGATATCCATAGAAAACTGATTAGTACTGAAACACTACCCTTTAACCTTATGTGATAACCATACTTGATGATATAAATACTTAACGTAATCATATAGATGTCTGATCTATTTAAATACCTATTAGATCTAACGACATAATCAATAGCTATTTATGAGTTTCGAGGTCAGATTCCAATCAGACATAATTTTAACCGAATGAATTTAAGTCGCTAAATATTCTTCCTATTGTTTATCTTACAGTTTCTTATTTAGTTAATGTCGCGACGCATAAATCGCTTACCTATACACTTTCCGTAGATATAACATGGCGCAGCTGGCAGTAACAAAAAAGTATCGCACCATTTTGGCAGAAAGCCTCAGTGGAACCTCGATCGAGATGGAAAAACGGAACCAACAACTATTCCTATGCAACATCGCAAAAGATGATATCAGTTTGCAAAAGCTGCTACGAGATCCAACCCCAGTTAGAAAGCCACAAGAGCCTGAACACGAACTCCAAAAAGACGGAGAAACACAAACTCAAGCTAGAGATAGAGGTGTTCGTAATCAAGAAAAAAGAGTCCAGTGGGAAAAACATTGGCGCGACAACTTGAAAACATAGAAGCGACAGTGGACGGATTGCCGTGGAAGGAAGGTGATATCAAGAAATGCAGCTATATTTGTCTCAGCCTAGGAAACGAAGGGCAACGAAGAGTAAGTCAACACTACCCAGGCTCAAAAATCCAGGAAACCACAACTAGGAACTTTTGGACAATGATCAAAGAGTGCAATATAACCTTTGACAGATATGAAGCATTAACAAGAAAACAAAACAAAACCGAAACGCTGGAACAAGTCCACTGCGGCCTGGCGGAAAGAAAGGAAAGAGGAAATTTCAAATGCCCTGATTGCCAGCACGGTGGTCTGGAAGCCGAAATCATAAGGGACCTATTCACAGCCACTATCACGAACGATAAGGTACAACAACACATATTGGCGGAAACGAAAAACCAAGAACAAGCTTTTGAAAACGCATTACGCAGAGAAAAAGGGCTTGAAAATTAACTACAAATCCGCAAACATGTAGCACCAGGATCGTCAAATCAACAGACGGGGATGAAATTTGATGCAGTTGGATTCACACCAAGAAGAAGAAACCAAAACAGGATTAATCAACGAGGCGGCAGAGGTTGTTCGCAACCCCAAAGGGGAAATTATCAACGCCAAATAGCAGATCAAAACCAAAATCTGTGTTAAATCTGGGAACCCACAATCGCCAGCGAAGGACAAAATTTATAACAGATGCCCTAAACGGGCCACTATGCCAAACCTTGCAAATCCTCCGAGGATAACGCTATTCAGGAAGACCAAAGCCCAGAACAAACAATTCAAGACACAGATATGGCAACATTTGTTGGCTACCTACAGGCTGGGTTTGTGATTCCAAGATGGAAAATTATTCACCCAGATGACACAACAACAATTACTGTTCACTTCCAAGTTCGACAAGCAGATCAAACAACGGAGGACGACCTGAAAGGACACCTAAACAGAGTCAGAGCAGACAACATCAACCTGGTCTTCATTGCCAATACAGGATCCTCCACGTCGTTTGTTACTCCAATTTTTGGCCAAAAACGCTAAACGAATTCACTTGGGGGATAATGACGAGGCAAACAGAATGGTCTGCTTCATCGCGTACAAGATACCATCATTTGGAACGGTTTTAACCCCAATTGAATCTGGAGGCTGGACAATGATTTCCGCTTTCTTCATCGTGGTAGACGACAAGAGGGCAAGAATCCTGAGTAGAAACATCTTACCACTATTCGCCATCCTCCTACACCAACAAAAATTCCCTGGTAAGTCAATGAATTATGTCTCGGTTGATGAGCAATCAGATACAGTCTTAACCAACTAAGTAGATCATCATACCCAGGACTTTGCACACGTCTTAGACGTTCAAAAAACCCCATGGTGCATACAAATTTCCTAACAGACTATAAAGCGCTCCAACAAAAAGGACGGAGAATCCCAATTGACGTCCAAGAAAAAGTCGAAAAAAAGAAAAAATCTCTAATATAGGCCAAGTCCATATACAGAAGCTCAAAAATTGCACTGTTAGTTTCAGCCCAATAGTTATAGCGGTCAAAAAAGACCAAACTATTAAACTGGCAATGGGCTCAAAGCAAATAAACAAGGTAATCTATAAGAACAAATACCAAATGCCTTATAGAGACTTTCTTCTAGACAACGTGGCTCAATCAGCGCAAGAAGACAACGACAAGCCCAGTTCTACTTTTTTCTCAATAATAAGCCTCCAGTATGCATACAGGCAACAACAACTAGATGACACAACAAGAAGGCAGTTTTGGCTTCCGATTCAGCAAAATTGGAAGCCAAGCAAAAGAAACAAATCAGTTCCGAATTTGTTTCTACGGGCTTACAGATATGCCTGCAGAATTCCTTAAAGCCATTGATCTAACTTTGAATAAAAGAGGACACATTCGCTTTTTTAGATGGTGTTCTGATTTTTTCCCACGGAAAAAAGAACGCCATATGTAAGAATTGAAAAAGCTACTAAATAAAGTAGATCTAGAAAACATGGCCACCTCTAAAGATGAGTGCAAAACTGGATGCGAAGAAGTAGAGTGGTTAGAATTCGTCATCAATGATTTCGGCACAAAACCAATGCATAACTAAACTCCAACATCCTACAACATTTAAACAACTTAAACGTTTATGATATCTGCTCTCAATCTAAGCAAAATTATACCAAAACTCGCCCAACTATGCATACCACCAAGACATTATTATCAACAGCTAACAATTTTCATTTCGTACGGGAAGAAAAACACAAAAAAAGCTTTCAAAACATTCTGGACGCGGTTCATAAAATTACAGAAAAATGGCACTTCGTAAGAAACCGTGAAACTACAATAGAATGTGACGCAAGCCGAGATGGTATCGGGCGGCTTTAGAACAGGAAACATCCGATAGCTGGGCTGCCATTGCGTACGCATCTCGCTTTCTGAAAGTAAATATTCCGTCAACAAACAGGAGTTATTGGCCGTGGTATAAGTAGTCGAAAATTTTAAGAATTACATATACGGTTGAAGATTTACCCTGATTACTGACCATCAAGCCCTCATAAGTGCACATCAGAGCAATAAAAACAAGGAAACATATAAAGGCCGTTTACCAAGATGGATAGACTGTCTCCTTCCATTCAACTTTGATATCAAACATCTTTCAGGCAGTAAAATGGGGCTAATCGACTATGTTTAATGTCAACCGGAGGGAAAACCCCAACCCCCAGCGTACAGAGATAAGCACTTCGTGGTAGCATTCATTGACGATTTCATAGTTTTCCTCAAATTTCAAGACAGCACTAAGTCAAATATAGAAAAGAAATGTATTTCAAGCTAATTTCTAGGTACGCATAAGCTCCACCGGAAAAAAAATTTGCTTTTTTAAATTCGATTGAAAAACCAACTGCATTCACTGATAAGAGTCAACTGAACAAATTCAGTCGCAAACTTTGCTCTAATCCAAACTCTCAACTTCATAACAATTCAAATCAACCGTTCCCTTCAAATAATACAGAGTTCAAACATATGAGTAGACAATTGCAAACTGGACTGACACTACCACATTCAAACCAATATTACAAAATGCCACAGTGGCTCAAAAACTCATGATTTTTTCCACCCACAAATTTCGCGTTTTTTAACCTAATGTTACAGAAACCTCCACCTAAAAATCTACCAATCATTGACTTCGCCCATCAGGTAATACCGTCGGAACAAAGTTTTCCTCTCAAACGAATAGTGAACGAGAAAACGGATAAACTATGCAAAACAGCAGAGTCACACCAGAATGTCGAATGCCAAGTGATTACGATGGACGAGGACGATATCGCTTTTTGCCGATGATAGCGTTTGCGAAAACCCCTTGACTTCGACTTTTTAGCAGCTGCCACCAAAAGAAATAGGAGTCTCCAGCCTTTATTCAACATGGTACGTCAGCAGAGATGAGAAAACAAAAAGGCCTGCTACGGTTCGTACTTCTACAAGGTACGAGACAGGTTGTCAATGCGAGACAATATATTCTTTTACGATGAGCGAGCAGTCGCTCCGAAACAATACTTTTTGACTTGCTTCATTTGACACATCCAGGCCGGGTGGTATGCTAGAGACGACCAAACGCGTGTGCTATCCATAATTGCACTGACACATTTTGTCAACAGCTCACAATAGCCGCGAAGGCCGAACAAAGGTTAATAAATTTAAAGTAATCTCCGAGAAACTGCATTTAACCGCACTTGATGCAGTGTGGAACCTAATGAAGAAATCTAGTTGGGTCTTGCGGGACCATTTCTAGATGAAAACAACAAAGATTTGTGCATCCTAGTAGAGGTAGACCGCTTCTCCCGATTCCCGTCGGCAAAGGTTGCTGCTAATCATAAGACCGACACCGTAATAAAATTCATGCAAACGCATATTGTAAGCCACGGCGTGCCATGAAAATTTCGTAGCGATAAAGCCCAAGGTCTTAGAGCAAAAAAATCATGATATACTGCAAAAGTAATAGCATATAATTAACCTTTGCAGCGGTCGGCGACCGCCGTTTAATGTGTATGGTCGAAAGTTAATTAGAACTACAAAAACTAGACTGTCAATCATGAGAATCGACAAAAACAATCAACCGTATAAGCTTGCGTCCGACGTGGCAGAATTATTCAAGACGTTGCGCCTTACACCAAATGCCACACCAAAATTACACTTTTTGAAGTCCATCATAGTCCTAAACTCAACACATCTCTAAAAACTATGTGCACATGACTCAAAGCGTCTAACTTCTCATAGGAAAAGCAAAACTTTCGCGTTTAGACGAAAAGTTTCTAATGAAGCCTGCACTACCAGCCGAGGCAAAGTAGAATTGGGAGCAGAACATTGAAGACGATCTTGACCCTCTATATAGAGAACAAGCTTACCTGTCCGAACCAACTTGAAACCCAACGGTGGAGAATTCAGCACAGGACAAAACAACTTTCAATCAGGGAGTCCAAAGGAATAAGGCAACCGTACAACCAGAAAACAGAAGAAGACAATATGGGACAACTTGTGTCCAACAAACAAACCAGTCAGACTAGATAGCAGCGACAAAAAATCGTCAGGACACTAAGGTAAAACTTACCAATAGGTGCGCTTCTTACATTAAAAAAATATCTCATATGACGTGGTAAAAGTTAAACAACCATTTGTGGCTAAAAACCCAAACAATGACATCGCTACACTAAGAGCATAAAAACCAATCCGGTGGATAACCGCCGCAAAAGAAAAGCAAACATTAGAAAGAGCTCATCTAGTCTTCCTAAATGGACCACAAAACAAAATTAGAAAAGTGTATCGAACAAGTGGCTAGAAATCCCGAACTATAGCTTGCAACACCACAAGTCCCGAGGTGCTCGTTGCAAAATTTAAACTAATCGAAATTGGATCAGTCGTTAACTTCTCACAGCACCTGCGTGGATAGGGGAGGACGGTAAACAGCCGTGGGCCATTAGACATGACGGCCTAGCTTGGATACCCAAGAGTCTACGGTAATTGTGGGCAGGCACAAACAAAAATTTTGTAGCGTATTAACATTTACCAAGGGCACAACCACGTTTTTCATACATACGAGACAAGAACAAAAAACATGCAATTTTATCAAAGTCAACCCCAAAACCCGCAGAGAAACCAGTATTACAATCATCAACATCATCGCTTCCGAAACGCAAACCTCCCAAGAACTTTGAAGAAGTGATACTTCAGTCGATGAACAGAAAAGCAATAGGACCACAGCGAATCCTTAACCCATTCATAGCAAAGGCCAAAAAGGCCCAGATTGATGAACAGAAGAAAAAAGAGGAGGAAAAACTCAAAAAGCTACCGTTCAGAAAGGGAGAGGAAAAAGAAGCCCAGAGAAAATCCCGAAAAGAGGTAAGATACTAATTCAATATGACTGTGATGTATCAATCTCCTTGTGTTCGGACGGCTTCGAACTACGACGTAAAACACCGTCACCACAAAATCCAGCGGCAAAAAAAAATCGATCTCAAACGTACGCCGGAATCTAAAATCGAGAAGCAGTACATTGGCCAAGAATGTTGGAAACGCAATCCCGATTAATCAAGCCATTGAAGCAAGCCCCGAAGCAAACATCACAATAGGAAACATCACTCTTACCGACAAACCACCCCAAACCGAGGACAAAAATGTCGTAGAAGAACAACCAGGAGGAAACACGGTAACCATCGACAAGTTTTGAATGCATCAGAATCGACATCACGCAAAATACGCCAGAAAACTTTAGAGCAGAAACATCCATTACAAACTCCCCGCCACATGGAGAACTGACAAATTAACCACACCCAGAACCGACCAAAATGAGTAACACAAACAGCTCGAAAAATCCACACCGAATACGCCACCACATTCTTTATCGCAAAGGGCTGTAAGCACGAGGTTTGTCATTGATCGACAAATATTAATTACAACATCTCCGGATGCCAACTTCCTCAAAGACTTTGATACCCTAAAAGCTATTTCACTACTAAAAATTCAATGACTTTTCAAAGAGATTGCGATCATCACTAAGCTCGAACAAAAGCGGACATGAAATAAACAACATTAAACATGGAGGAAAAACGAACCAGCACTACACAAAGAGCGTTCAATACGCCACCAGCAACTAAAAATCCCAACAAAGAAACATCTACAACGACAGCACCGGGAAAGAAAACAGCAGTGAGAAAAGACGCAGAAAAAAACAAACATATGATGACAACCAAAAAAGGGGGAAATGTTATCCGAACGGTTATAGCGGATACCCATAGAAAACTGATTAGTTCTAAAACACTAAACTTCAACCTTATGTGATAACCATACTTGATGATATAAATACTTAACATGTCTGATCTATTTAAATACCTGATAGAGCTGATGCCATATTCAATATTTATATATGAATTTCTGTCTCTTTCTCATGATTTTGAGGTCAGATTTCAATCAGACATAATTTTAACCGAACAAATTTAAGTTGCTCAAGGTTCTTCTTATTTCTTATCTAACACTCTCTTACTCAGTTCATGTATCATTGCATAGATCGCTTACCTTTACACTTTCCGTTGGTATAACAATTACTTTCAGACCAAAAGAGGGATATAAATTATGGCAGAACTGACCTAATTTTATTTTTTGAGCTTCGAAATAAGATTTATTTAATATGGTTCAAAGTTGATTCACTTCCATCCTAATTTGACAAAAATACATTTTTTTGATTCTAAACCGATCTGAATTCATTTTTTTTATTGCTGACAAGTAGAAACATTCATTACTTTAGTTCGAAACTGAGCAAACCCTTCAGCCAAAATTTTGATTGCCGAAAAACGGTTAATGAGTCTAGAAGATAACCCAAACTTATTAATTTTGTTATTTTCCACGAAAAATGAGTGGAAATACTAAAAAATGGTAACCTTGCTTGTCAGACCAAATTTAGTTCAGGATCTTAAATTCGAATTTATTAATGCTAAATGCACTATGAAAGAGCTTGGAACCATAAAGCGTCGTTTCTACTTAACTTGTAATCCAAGAAAACAAAATTAGGGAAAATTTAATCGTCAAGGATATCGCAGTTATTTAAAAACAGGTCCTAATTTCTGGAACCGCGGCTTTCAAAATCCTCTCCGCGATTACTCTCTTGAAAGTCAAAATAAGTGTTGAAACTTTGTTTAACTATTTTATATGTAGTTTTGAGTTAGTCTCTTTGACGTGAAGTGATTATTATGCGATTTTATAGCCCAAAAGGTGTAGTATTAGTTGAAAATACAACTGTTTAAAACTAAATATTGCGCTTAAGTCCACTCATTAAAGTTAGCTTAAAGTCAGAAGTAGTCTAAATGCATAACTCGTTAGACCAGAGTTCGCAGCGTGAAACCGCTAAAAATGTAACAAATTATTCCCTACAAAACCCCGGAGTTCTAACAGCTCCAGTATTACCACACCAGCTAAAAATTTATTCCAATATTGACCCAAATTTTTATTACCATCAAACAGAAGAGATCATTTCGTAAGGCTGTGTTATGCGACTACTACAAAGCGTGTTAGCATCCTCCTATTTTTCCGTTTTTTGATAAGTTAACTCACTTTTTTAATGATTTGGCGTCGGCGTATCCATAACTTATTTCAGATAAAAACAACTAGCCCGCCTTTAGTTGTTTCAAGCTAATTTATTGCATCCTTTTCAAACGGTTGTTTTTTGTTCTTGACTCAGATCGTCATTCAAAATCACTCTTGTGTTAGATAACTATTACCTAAAAGTAGAGAGCCTTTTGCAATAAAAATTCAATAGTTACTTCATTGCTGTGAAATTGTTAGTCATTTTTTGAACCAATACTTTTCCAAGTTATTAAAAATGGTGTTAACGTCAACTAGTGATAAATAAACTGGTCCTACCTGGACTGGGGAATGAAATTTTCAACTGCACTTCAATTTCAATTTGATTTGCCAAAGGTTTTTGTTAAAAAAAAACCAAAAAAGGAACGTTTGTTTGAAATAGATCCAGCCCCCAAGACTTTAGTCTTAAGCTTCGCTTGTAAAAACATCATATAGACAAATGGTTCGTCCTAATTTGATTTTGGTTGATTCTGATTTCGCACGCTGACTTCATACGCAACTCGCAAAATTCAAATAAAACGCCTATTAGTTGGTGCGCAACAAAGTTCAAACGCTCAATGTGTTTATAATATTTATAACCGTTGAAAAAAGCAAATTTTGGGTTCATTGATATTTATTCCGATCATTGCAGATGAAGAACAAATTTTGCCTTCTGGTGTTTAACATTTTTTTTCTGTTTTTGATTCGTTTTCCTCACAAAAGCAGGCACAACAAATAATAATCATAATGATTCGAAGGATAAACCATAATAAATTCCGTTGTATCATGGTTCAAACGAGTTTTAACAAAATTCAAATATAAAAAAATCCAAAAAAACTGGTTCGAAGTTTTTATTTTTAGTCTAGTTTTGAGAGCGTAAGCCAACGAGTGACGTCTCAGAATAAACTTATAATAGGCTAACTCTTTTAATTTAAGTTTAGTCGTGCAACTTTGTTTTTATTCCAGTAAAATTAGTTTTTGAGGTTTCTCTCAATGCCTTCTTAGAAATTTTTCACAATTTGAAAAAAAAATTTTGTTGCTGTTTTATTGATTGTCGTCAAAAAATTATGAGCTTCCTGCACGGCAGCCGGCTATTCTTGTTATAATGCTCAAAAACTTATCAGAGTGACTTGATGTAGAAAAAAAGCACTTGGTTTTACCCCACCACAAGCTCTGTATGTATGTGCACGTATTTTAAGATTTGATAGAAACAAAAAACATATCTATTTTGAATTTAGAATGATGTTTGCCGCCTATACTTTGACACAACAACATTTATTGTTCCGACTTTCGAGACAAAAGTAACAGAAGAAGCCTTCATACAAATTTCGGCTTCTTAACTCGCCATTTTTGACGGAGTATTTTCCTATCATTCAAAAGGTATTGTTGTCCTGAGCAAAAATTTGAAAAATTGTTCCTTCTGTGATCAATTTAGGCAAGGTTATGGGGGTTTAAAGAGTGCCATTTTGGCCAATTTGGGAGAATTAACGCGCGATATATTTCGCACTATTAACGCGTAAGCGGAGATTTAATCTGCCTTAGACATCGTTCCAATTGGTTGAAGGAAGCTTATTTTCCATAATTGATTTGTTACTAGGAGCGTAATTTATCACTTTGTACTTTATATGGGGTGTGGGGGATGATTTTCATAAAAATTCTCAAACTTTAATTTTTTTTTCATTTTATTTTCTTGCATTTAATTTTTTCATGTTACTTTTTCTCCATAGACCTTAAAAAGCAGTCGGAACATTCAAGATTCGTGCAGTGTTGTTGCGCTTTGATAACCCCAAAGCACCAAATATCATTCACAATTAAACTAGCAGTTAAATAAGTCGCATGTGACATATCATTTTAATTTTGAGCTCTAGAAGTTCATGGCATTCAAAATATGTGAGAGAAAAGGGACCCGGGCAAAGATATTTTGACATTTTTTTTGATGATATGGGATAATAAGCAAGCAATTATATAAGCGAGCTCAAAGTCGTTTTCCAAGCTGAACTGAGGCATTCTTGTTAACCTATTGAACATCTACTAAGTGCTAAAGGTAATACTTTATACTTCAAGTAGTGTGTAACGCAGTGTTTGTTTTAAAAAATATTCTCTTTTTCGTTTTTTTAACTTATTTTTATCCAGTTATTGAAATGATATCTACTCCATTACTCCATAGGCGTTTAAGGGCAATCAGTCGGAACATTCAATACGTCGCCCTATTATGAGCGGTTATTCTGTTGTTGTTCCAACTTTCGTAACGAAAATAACGGAAAATTTGAGCTCGGGTGGGTTTTTTTTTCATCAAACAAATTTCGACTTTTCAACTAGCCATCCAATTTGGGACAATTAACGCGCGATATACTTCGCACTATTAACGCGTAAGCGGAGATTTAATCTGCCTTAGACATCGTTCCAAATTGGTAGAAGGAAGCTTATTTGCCATAATTGATTTGTTACTAGGAGCAAAATCTATCACTTTGTACTTAATGTGGCGTGTGGGGGGATGATTTTCAAAAAAATCTCAAATTTTGATTTTTTAAAAAAATTTTATTGCATTTATTTTTTCATGTTATTTTTTGCGCCATAGACTTAAATGGCTGTCGGAAAATTCAGGGCTCTGCCCTGATACGAACAGTCTTGTTCTAATTAGTTCAGAAATGTTTACGTCAGCTCCGTTATTCTTTATAGAAGGGCTTCGAAAACAAAAAAAAATATTTCATCAATGAATATTTCCGCTCTGAAGATATTTCCTTAAGTTTTCTATTTTGAAGATATCAAGGTTCAAATAAAATAGATTTAGTACCATTTTCCGCAATTGGAATATGAAAAAAAACATTCGGCAATTGGAGTTTTCCAAAATGGACGACATTAAGGGCACTTTTGTCAGTTGTGCTATGAAGTCATTGTAATTTGATTTGAAAAATTTTAAATGGAAATCGATTTTCAATCAGACTCGAATTTAGAAGCTCTTTGACAAAAAGTTTTTCCTTTTATAAAGGAATTTGACAGCCTTTTTGACTTTTCAAAAATTTGGTCGTAACATAAGACCTTGGTCCCATATATATGTTTTCATTAATCAGTTGCAAGCACAGCCTTACTTTTCAAATTGAATCGTGTTATCAGAAATTCTAGAAAATTCCTGACATTACCAAGTCGTCCGTCTAAGCAAAATTTGGTTCTTTCTGAGATTAACTCAAATCGACGACTGTCACCGGACACTTCCGAGTTTCCAGAGTTCCGGACACCCAAGTTTTTAGCCGAGTTGACCCATATTTATTCGGTGCCGAAGAAAGATGCCAAAATTACAACACTCTCATCGGACAATCTTGACAAGGTTAACTCAAGTTTTATTCCAAAGTTAACTATTCTGATTGGAGGGTAGAGAGAGACATGTGGGTCGATTAGCATGCGGCGGTTGAATACGTGGTTGTCTGTCAAGCCAGGCAAAACTTAATTAGAATCAACGGTATGGTATGTAAACGCATAACTGTTACCAAAAACAAAAGAAACATTAAGAGGAGCTGATGGCTGATGGATTTATTCGGAGAAGGTCCATAAGAGGGGGGGGGGGGGGTGGGTGGTGTTAAGTGATGACGTGCTGCAAATTCGTTGGTACTTTTCTGACCCCCCTCCCCTTACATACACATAATTCGCCATTTACGCCGTCGGCCGTCATAGCAGTGTTGCGGCTTTGGGTGATGCATTGAAATTGTTCTCCTTGTAATCATTTGAATTACTAGATTTTCAAACAAACTTCACACACACTTCACGCATTTCTTCCGTTTTCAAACTTGAAAGGCAATAAGCAGTTTCAAAAATAATGACATGGTTATCAAACACCCTATCAGGTGATCATTTTTCGCTTTTCGTACATCGTATTGTTATATTACGATTTTAGCTATAACAGAGCACATAAAAGTACAATAAAAAAATGAAAATTGACGCAAGGGGGTTGGTGTTGCGGTTTCGGAAAAAAGCAAGGGGTTCCTCTGCGTAACATAAACTGGGGCTTGTCAAATATGTCCGAGTACCTAGAAAGACCCACTATCTCTTGTTTTTGGAGGAAATTTCCGTTTTTAAGTGTATTTTGAACAAATTCTATATAATCAGTATGACAAGAAAAATTCAAAGCCACAAATATGATGATTTATTCGCTAATTTGCGATCAATAATTCTCTTTCTTTCCCCCACAAACTTGTTAAATTAACATTTATTATGTCCGCGACATCATCAAATATCACATTCATTAAATCATCCATATGCTTTATTTTCATTAACTTGGTCTTTTGAAATCATGAATGAAGTTGAATTTGTTTTTAGCGCAACAAGTTTAAAATTTTTTTGTTCCTGACAACTCAAAGGGTGAGACTCATTAATTTGACATTTTCTTCTTAGTAAAAACAAAATAACATAAAAAAACGCGGGAAATCAAGTATTATCAGATTGATACACATTTCAAATGCCGTGTTTAGGGCACTTGTCATGCTAGTAAGGCTGAATGCTTGATTTTTCGCTGTAAAGTATGACCGGGGCCAAAGTTTTCGACTTATTTTTGACCGTCTCGCCAAAATTTTGGTCTGTTTCGGCTCTCCGGACAAAATTTTGCTTTGCTCTTTTTCTCTCGACCCTAGAAAAAACTTGTTAGACTTGTTTTGATTTTCTCGACCAACGGTACGTTTTAAATTTCTCGGTTTTCTGGACTGAAACAATTTGCCGTATTTAAAACATGCAAAATCAAGTGCGTAGGTAGTTAAAGTAAGTGTTATGCTTTCTGAGGTATCGCTTGACAGAATTCCCTCAAAGCTAGCAATGCACTCTTGGACCGTGTCCAAATAAACTATATGTTTTATCCGATTTTTTAGGTTATTTTGGTTAGAAATTAATTTTTTATGATTGAAGCTAATGAAGCTTCTAGAACTCAAAGTTCAAATTGAAGACCAAAAATTTTTAAACATTTGAAAAGGAAAAAAACGCGTTTGTTCGACCTTTTTCTCATTTATATTTCACCTATGTGTCGACTCTGCTAGACCTATGTCTCGCCTCTGCACGATATATGATTCAACTCTGCTTGACCTACCCGCACCGAAGGCCCATGGATTCTAATCGATTAAAATGGATTACCGAGACAAAAATCATCCATTATAACCCATTAAAGATGTAAAAATCAGACCACCGATTATAACCGATTGCTTTTGCAAAAAAAGTAATCAAATATAATCCATTATAAACGATTATTATCCATTTTTTCCGGCATTGAAATCAATTATTTTTGCCAAGATAATCTATTAAAGTCGATTACTTGTGAAAAAAAATCCATTATAATCCATTATAATTGATTAAAACACTTTTTATTTTTAGAACTAAACTCGATTATTTTTGCAGAATTTTTGCAAATTTTGCAGGAAGATTGCAAAATGTATGCCATGTCTTTCACTGAACGCCCCAAAACGCCAATCAATAAGCCCTCTCCCCCAAAGTCTACCAGTAAATATTAGCTCCATGTTCAACCGTAAAGGGATTAATAAACTGGCAAGAAAGGGGGTAAACGGGAGGGAGGCGGGGTAAAGTAAACTGGGGGGGGGGGGGGGGGGGGGGGCTGCCAAAGTAAACTGGGCTGGTAGGAGTAAACTGGTAGAGTTAACCCCCGAACTCTATCATTAATTAATTCCCCCTCATACCACCGTTCAATTTTTGCCCCCACTTCCCCCTAACTCAGCGAAATGAATTGCTAAACTGCGATCAATTGAAAAAGTAGGGCCCAACACTTCAATTTTAATGTGAAAGTAACTTTTTTCTTAAATGTAATACGTAGCAACTGCATCACACAAGAGATGAGGTAACTTTGAAAAAAGTTGTGAATTTCATGAATAACTTCTCGAAAAATCCATTTTAATAGATTCTATTTGATTATAATGGCATAAAAAATATTAGGATTATAATCGATTTTAATGGATTATCATCTATTATTTTGTAATTTTATAGACAATGACCATATTATGACAATATACTCAATCATAAACCATGGGCACTCGGTGAGGATATGTTTTGACTGTGCTCGACATGTTTTTTTTTTGTTGTGTTCTTTTTGTGTAAACTGTTTTCAACCTATTTCTGTTTTTCAAATCTTTCATCAACAGATATGAATGTATTGAAAAAAACAATTTTTGTTTGCTTTTCAGATCTTTTTGGGGGATGTTTGAACTTAAAAGTGGATATCGCTAATAGTGGAAATTTTGGCATGAAAAACATTTTTTTTTCAATTAGGATTTTTCAGTTTTGTTTTAGTTTTTCTTACAACATTGCACTAAACATTTGATCTAAAAAAAGATATTTGAGAAACTTTTTGAAAAATGAAAAAATAAGGCAAATTTTGATCCTTATTTTGATTTCTAAATTAAAACTGAGAAATTTTTCTTAATGAAAAATGGGGAGGAATTTTGTTTTCGGATGTGCTTTAGTTTTTTTTTCTTTTTTTTTGACGAGCAGGCTCACAAAAGTCTATTTTTGTTAGAGTTAGGCTGCAAATTTTTGGTTCACTGGTTTTTTTTGCTCAGAACCCTTCATTACAGCACGCAAAAAATAACGACAATAATTTGAAAAAGTTTTTTTGTAATTTTTTGGAGTATGCACTTGCACAGTTACCGGCAATCCTTGTTTTTAACTGCTCTTGACACATGTTTTGCTATTTCCGATCAAAATGGGTGTTCTTAGACTTTGTGCTTACCTTAAAATGGTTTCTCGACAGCGGATTTTCAGTTAAAAACTTGCAGCTTATCGACTTTCAAAATAAAAAAAATTTGTTTCTGATAATCAAAAATTTTCCAGTTAATTACATTGCCTTTACTGTAAAACGATAAAAACTTCAAAATCTAAAATGTTTGCAGATAGCAATCGCTTGATCTTCTGCTCTTACATTTAGCTGAAACAGTTAATTGCGCATTAATCAGTGTTTGCTGCAAAATCGTTCATTTGTAGGCGATTCGAATGCGAGGCTATTTAGGCACTCCAGAAAATGAGTGTGTTTTGCTATATTTGGAATAGATTGTTTAAGGTGTTCGCACTAAGGTGCCTCATATATATATATTTTTAGCTGCATGTGGTTTGCATGCTTCCCAAACAAATGTTTTCTCAAAATTTAAAGTAAAATTCAAATATTATTGCATGCTTTTGTATTTATTTTTAAATTCCGCTCTCAAGAAATGCCGCTGGTTTTGATGGAACACCAACAGACAGGCAGGAATTTTTTCTTTTCAGGCGTCTAGAATAATTTTTTGTTCGCCGAGCTTCCTCGCGTTGTTCGGAGCTAGGAGTTTCATTGCGTTGTTAGACTGATCTATCAGCTTCCAACTCAACTTTGTGGTGGTTGCGTCCTCTCCATATTGACGTACAAGTTCCGTTTTCTTGTGTTCTTGAAGTTCTAAGATCAAATGTCGAACAATCTGACCATCATAAGTGGAACTATATCCACATCAAGACAAGTTGTCGACATCATTGGATGTCAGATCACGCGGCCATGACTACATATGAGAGACACGCGATTTTCATTTCCGTGCCCTAAACAAAATTTGTGCGTTGATGATGCTGCGCACTTTGTTTGGCAACAATTGACTTTGATTTTCTCGATATTGAAGATTGAGCCCGGAGTTTTTAAATCCCTATTATTATGAACTGCCCGAGACTTCCTCCTAGTTGGTACCAGTTCTGCTCCAAGAGTTTTGCTTTGTGTTTCCGACTTAGATTAGGATGAACTTTATCCGGATATCGATTTGCCTTCAATTGTTGCCATTTAGTTAAAATTGTTTTATGGTAAATTACCCCTCTGGATGTGTCCATAGAGCCCTGTGCACCCTACCCTCTATAACGTTTCTTTTTTTTTCAGCAGACAAGTTAAATAACCTCTTGGTTAATAAAAACATGTCTAGGCATGATTACTTTTACAAACATGAACAGTATAAAATAAACTGCAGTGGTGCGGAACTTCTGAAGTTTACAGTTTTAGAACACCAGCATGTGAGATTTAGAAACCTATATTATATTCAGGGGCGGATCTAGGATTTTCTCGAGGGGGGGGGGGGCGGATTTTCAAAAAAAGTTCGAAAATTTTGACGACCTTTTTTTTTTTTAGGTCGACCAAATTGATTTTTCAAGCTCTCCCAAAGCACGGTTTTGTCCCAATTTTGGCTAAATTTTTTGCGCCGCAGGCAAAATTTTGAAAAAACCGGCCAAAAAAGGCGTTTTTTAAGCAGTTTTTGGAAAATTTTGACCGAAAAATTTGCGTTTTTTTGGCGCGCTGTCCCCCCTCAAAATTAGTATATATTGGCGCCTTAGGCGCCTTTAGAAAAATTTTAGGGTCGGTTGGCCAAAAATGGATTTCTTAAAAAGTATCAAAGGAGGGACCCTTTGGGTCGGCAGGGGGTCGAATCCCTGAGGGGGAGGGCGTCCGCCCCCCCCCCCCCGCTCCCCCCCCTCCCTAAATCCGCCCCGATTATATTTATATAATATACAATTATGTTTTTTTTCAGCCATCGCTTCTTGACCCCACGCTGTCTTTGTCTTCTCCTATGATGGCCTGCAGTTTCGTTCCCTCCCAATGCAGCGATGGTGGAAAGTGCTCTCAGATACTAGGGGGAGCCACTGGCCAGGATCTTGACTGTCCCCCTGCCCCTCTCAGACAGTCACACAATCAGGGTAGTGGTCAGCAATCGCAGCAGAAGGGGGGCAGGAGCAGTAAGATCAAGTGTCCGTTATGTGGATTGGAGACAAATGTCGATTTCATGCAGGTTTAGCCAACTGAAAAATTTTGAATTTTTTGCAAACAAAAGCATGTTTTGAAATGTATTCCTAATTAAAATTTGGATATTTTTCTAATGGTTGCATCCAGGGGCGGGTCTAGGATCGAGGGGGGGAGGGGATTTTCTGGATTTTCAAAAAAATTTTATCGACTTTTTTAGGTCGATCAAATTGCTTTTCCGAGCTCTTCGCCAAAAAACCGCGTTTTTTCGGCGCGCGCTTCCCCCTCAGCTTGATCATATATTGGCGCCAAACGAGCCTATAAAAAATTAGAGGGTCCGTCAGCCAAAAATGGAGATCTTAAAATAGTACTCAGGGGGGAACCCTTTGGGGATTAAAGTGAACAATCTCCCCCTTAAACTGATGTAGGAGGGAGAGATTTCACTTGGTTAAATGAAATAATTTTCAGCCAATTAGTTGTAAGCATAAAACATGCAGGTCATACGACTTGTATTTGCCATTTAATTTTAGGGGGAGATTGTTCACTTGGTCTATTAAGGGGGGGGTTTGACCACATGGCCCTTTTGGGTGGGCAGGGAATCGAATCCTGAGAGCCCAACCCCCCCCCTCCCCCATCCCTCCTAAATCCGCTGGAGGCTGCATCACAATGGGCTCTTTTCCCGTTTCCCCCCACCTCGTATGAGCATCAATTTAATGATGTAATGAGTGGTTTTAAAATGTTAAATATGAAGACCAAATATGTTTGTCATGGCCCGATTAGTCCGCATGCTAATTTTCTTGTTAATCGGTTGGTGATAACAGTAGTTTTACTTGTAAAAAATTGCAGGTGGGGGAAAGGAAAAATAGCCTCACAATGAAATATTCTGGTGCCCATGGCTCCAATATGTATTAGAACAGCAGTACTAAAAGAAAATAGAAAGTTTCAACTGTATATATTGTAGTGTTTTAATTTGGGCTTTTCCTTTGTGTTGCAGCAACACATGTCAGAGTGTAGCGAAGAGGGTGTGTGTTGCAGTCTGTGCAATGAGTTTGTCCACAAGGGAATACTATCCCACCACAAAGAGTACATCTGTGCCAAGAGACAGGTGTTCTGCAAGTCATGTGGACATAACTTCCTCGCCGATCAAATACAGGTAAAAATAAAGAACAACCAGTTACGGTGCAAATTACTTCAACTTTCGTTTAAAAAAATTAATGAATTTTAGTTCATTTTTTGTCGTAAACTGTTGAGTTTTTCTAGTAGTAAATTCGATTTATTGTTCCGACTTTTGATACGAAAGTAACGGAATATTTGTGCTCGGGGTGGGTTTTTTTTCTTCAGACAAATTTCGACTTTTTAAGTAGCCATTTTTGACGGAATTTTTTTTAATCATTCAAAAGGTATTGTTGTCCTGAGCTTAAATTTGAAAAGATATTTCACCTGTGATCATTTTTCGTAGAGTTATGAGGGTTTAAAGATTGTCATTTTGGACGTTTTGACCAATTTGGGACAATTAAGGCGCGATATAATTCGCGCTATTAACGCGTAAGCGGAGATATAATCCGTCTTATAAATCGTTCCAAACGAAATCTCTCTTTTTGTACTTTATATGGCGTGTGGGGGGATGATTTTCATAAAAAAATTTCAAATTTTAAAAAGAAAATTTTCATTTTATTTTATTTCATTTAATTTTTTTAATGTTATTACTGCTGCTCCATAAACCTTAAAAGGCAGTCGGAACATTCAGGGCTTCGCCCTGATACGGGCAGTCTTGTTCATTTTTGAATACAATTTTAGCTGTTTTAATTGCAATATCGTAAAGTTGTTTGGCTCTCTTTGTGACTCATTTCTACTCTTCAAGTTCAAAAAAACTCCCTCGCGTTGTCCGTATATCTGGTAGGAATTTTTTATGAATTTTAAACTACTTTTTGGCTCTTTTCCACCATCTTTCCCACTTTGCTATTCCGTAATATTTTGCTATTCCATGATTTTTTCTACAAAAAGTTCTTTAACGAGGCAATGCAATGAAAGACGAGTGAAAAATCTTGGTTACCAGGATACTTTTTGACAGTCTGATTGTCACAAAAAGAAAAATAGCAAGTTAAGAACATTAATCGAACGTTTCTCATTTGTTTGACAACGTTTGTAGGTTGGAAATTAAAAGTTAACCAGAACCAACTAAGCCATCGACATCATTAAAATCAAAAACACCAAAAAATTGACAGCAATAGCAAAAACACAATCAGCAAAATAAAACAAACAATAATATAACACCACAGCAACTACAGAGAACCGCCATAATTTTTTCTAATGCAACAAAAATTGTTTTAAGAAGCGTTTTGACAAAAATGACAGAGAAAAAAATCTTGTAATACAATTTCCGTAATTGAAATTATATGATGAGCATTTTTGAGCAAAACAGGAAAAACGCTCATATTTAACCAAACGACGTTATGAAGTTTAAAACACTCTAAGAATTGTTTCAAGGACGTTTTTGAAACTTTTAGTTTCGTTGGCATGAATGTCTATAATAAAAGTTTCATAAATGGAAACTGTCTGCGATGCATTTTTTGCTCAATTTTCTAATCATAAAAGTAGTCGAAAAAACGCCATTTTTAAGTTAAAGATAACCCAAAACTATTTCTAGAATTCTAAAAAATTTCTAATTTCAATAGAAAAATGCTTATTATAAAAATATTTTAAATGGAATTTGTATGATAAGCACTTTTTTGAAAAATTGAGCACAGTAAATTTTTCGATTTCAGTGAAAATTGGAGCAAAAACGAGCAACGTTTTGAAGAGATAAGTTTGGTAGTCTTCATTTTCAGAGACATTTGATAGTCAATGCATTGTTATTAAACAAAATGGATGGCCATGCAGAATATATCTGTCCTTTCTGATTTTTCTCAATAGTTCCGGATTACCAAGATGAATAGAGAACAAGAGAATTAAAACTTTATGTACGAGCGCCTTCAGGTTTCTTTTTACAAACGCTAAATTGACATTCAGAAGAAAATTTTACGAGTACCTTCATGTTTGAGCGCCTTTGGGTTTCTTTTTACGAACGAAAAAACTGACATTCATAAGAAAATTCATAAAACAGCCAATAAGTGGTTGTTTTAAATAGATTTGGGATGAGTAAAAACAGTATTCAAAGCAAATTTTGACACTGTTGAACAAGATCCCAAAGCGAAATAATATTCAAACACTTTGCTAACAATTACCGAACGAAACAATATTCAAACAAATTACTAACAATTCGCAAACAGAATTCAAACTTTTTGATTATCCTGAACTTTAGGCATTGCAGGAAACATTTACATTTTCCGCATCGATGTACTTCGGCACTATTGAAAGCGGCTTTTAAATTCTAAAGCAAACTTTGAAAAAAAAACAGAATAACATATTGAATATTGACCAATCACATAAATCAAAATTAGATGGCGATATGGCTGTAGGGTTTTTTTCAAAACTTTGGAAATATTGAGATTCCAAAGTAATATATATGCGTTGTTTTCAGGCAAAACAACCTCTAAAATTAGCCAATCAGGTTCAACCGCATAAAATTCAGCTCAAGATAAAAAAATTAAATTGAGAGCCGTTTAGTGCATAAAACCGAAAACAAAAAAAGAAAAACGCCCAATTTGATAGATGCTGCAAAATTAAACTAACGAAATTCCGCAAGATGCCTTCATCAGTTTGATTGAACAAACAAAGAAACCGAGGAGCTGCCTATTTGTATGTGTGGCGCTTATTACGCGCCTGCTACCACAATTAGAAATGAGGAGTTTGTTTTTGTAACAATAGCAACCAAAACATCAACTGATGCGTGCCGCATCAAACTGAATAAATATTTTAATTGCACACGCTAAGCGGCGCACATGCAAGTCTCTAAATCCTAATTAGCTCAAAAACTGTCATTCTATACCCGGTTTGCTTCAAAACAAAACGGTTATCACGCAAAACGGCGTATAATTCACAAACACAATTAGGTTGTATTTAGGCACTGTTGGACTTTCCTTTTTGATGTTGGATATTTTTTTATCGATAATTTCCTCTATAAAGTGAAGATGATATATGGTTAAATTTGGAATACAGTACAATCAGTTGACATGTCATTTCACACCAATTGCAGAGTTTCAAAGAGAAATAATCAAGTTCACCAACTCGAAAAAATATTTGTTGGCTGAAATTTTGTTAAAATTTTGTCGGCTGAAAAGTGAAATAGTTCCGCATCCAAAGATTTTCTATATTTTCTAAAAATAGGTACTTTCGGACGAAAACTACTTGAAAGAAGTTGAAATAATTTTGAAAAATCAAGCCGGATCTACGGTCCATCATGAAAATTCAATTAAATTTCCTAGCTAGCCGTAAGAGTTTCCCATTTTTACATAAATTTCTATATGGCAATCAGTGGCCGGAAAAGAGTTTTTATTGTTTCCATTGAGTGATTTTCACTTGTTCTCCTGTCGATTTATCTTGACTACTATTCATTTGAAGTAAATCAAAGAATCCAAGTTCTCATGAAAGGTTTGTAACTTCAAAGCTACCTGAAATTACCTCTATCTTTATGTCTTTTATTCATTGAGGTTATTCGAGAAAAATCTCTTTTTTTTGATACGCGGAAGATCTTGTCTGTTTTAATGTTTCTTGGCGCTACTAGTCGCTAAAATTTTTCGTCGAACTTTTTTACTCGGCTGGCTGTTTCTTTGACATAACTCTATGGTCGATTTCTTGGATTTTCCAATAAATTTAGAAATAACAACAATAACCGGTTGATAAAAAATTAGCACAGAATGTTCCAACCATCTTAACTGCTGCAAAAAAAAACTCACACCAATTTTTCATTTTTCTCTGATTTTTGGGTGCGTTTTTAGGAGCGGGAGAGGGGAAGAGTGTGGTGTCCCAAAAACTTCATGACTACGTTAATAGGGGGTTAAATTCAGCTATCATCCACAATTTTCATGAATTTGATAACAATATGATATAAAAAACTGATTAAGTGTGATAATCAACCTTGACAACCGTTTTCTGGACCCTAGAAGATTTTAAAAATTGAATTTTTAAGTTTGAAATTTCCGCAGAGTGGTTGTTTTGTAGGACTGGTTGTGTGTGCCCTGCAACAAATACACGGGAAAAACCCTAAAAATAATCAAATCATGCGTTTCTTGCTCGGTTTTGAACGGTTTTTGTGCGTTTCTTGGTAAGATTTGAGCGGTTTTTGAGCAAAATAACGACTAAAATTGCGCAAATCTTGGACGATTTGTGAGAGGAAATTGAAAAAATTTGAAATGATTGACTCGCTTTGAGGTAACCTGCGTCTGTGTAGAGTTTTACGTGCTCGGTCAGCAAAAAGTTTCTTCAAAAACAATTTCAGAGTGTTTTTTGAAGAACTGCTTCAGTTACGGAGCACGTAAATCACTACACAAACGAATGTTACCTCAAAACGAGTCATTTAATTCAAAACTATCGAGAACTCTCTTAAAAACAAATCGAGATTTGCGCGATTTGAGCGGTTATTTTGCTTAAAAAAATGCTCAAAAAACGATCAAACCGCTCTAAATTGCTCAAATCCAAGTTTGTGATTTGAAACGATATCGAAAAAAAACTTAGTTCTTATTTTGGTTTTTCCTAGTCCATTATTTCTTGTCAGTAACAAACTTAGCTTAACTTTGAGGAGCATTTTTGATTCATTATTTGAATTTCTTATTAGATTTTCAATCCCGTGCTGGAAGTGCATTTCTTGTTATGGAACTCTAATTCTTCTCTGGTAGCGACTTGAATAACAAACCAGGTAACTTAATTGAGTTAGCAGCTTTGCTTGTGTTCACATGAAGTTGAGATCAATTAGTTGATACATACTTCTAAACCAAATTTGAAAGCAATTTTGTAAAAGTAGTCGCTAAAATTTTTCGTGTAAATTTTTTTACTCTGATAGTTGTTTTATGTTTTTCTTTGACATAACTCTATGGTCGATCCATTAAATTTAGAAATAACAACAATAACCGGTCGATAAAAACTTAACACGAAATGTTCCAACCATCTTTACTGTCGCAAAAAACACCAATTATTCATTTTTTTCTGATTTTGGGTGCGTTTTTTCAAACCGCTCCAAATTTCTCAAATCCAAGTTCCAGATTTGAAACGTTATCGAACAAAAATTTAAACAAAATTTTGAAACAAAAAAAGTTCAAAACAACTCGGTTGGCCAATGAGTGATTCACAGCTTGAAGAGCAGCAGATGAGATCGCTCAGTGAGATAGCTGAAGCGTTACAAGTAGTGAATACAACACAATTACCTCCCATCACAAAAACTAATAGTATAAATTGCCTACACTCAACCAAAGAAGAACGGCGGGCTGAAAGCAATCTCAAAAACCGGTCTGTGCTTTCTTCGCAAAAGAGTGGTAGCAGAAAGCTAGCAGTCGATGCGAAGCCAAAATCTGCTGAGGTAAGACCATCTCACGTTCAGACAGATTATTTGAAGCGAATCAATTTGGAGGTCAAAACTGAATAACTTAGTTAAAAATGATTAAACTCAGACAAGGTCAACTGTTAATCACAAATTACTCAATTAGTCACTAGTTATTTAACTGGTACTTTTGTCATTCCTAGTTTGCCATATCATATATATTCTCTTTCTCAATTCATTCTTCAGCACTCACTACCTCTTCTCAACCCTCAGTTCAAACCCCAGATTCCATCTCAGTCGCTGACTCTATCACTTGCTCTAACTCTGAAAATAAATAGGTTATGGACCCAGACTTCTAATTGTTTCTTGTCTTAATTTTCTATACTTGAGATTAGCTGCTTTCAGTGAAAGCGCTGAAAGTTTTCCGACTTGGCCGACGAAGTTTGTGGCGCTGATGCACACGGAAGGCCTGTCCAGGACAGTGGTGGGTAAGGATGATCTGCCAGAGTCTGAGCCTACTCTCCCAGAGTACGATGCCAAGATACATGAGCGAGCAGTGTTGATCCAGCAGAGGAAAAAATCGAAACACTTTGTGGTCCCATTTGGCTCTGGTACTGAACAAAACCACTTCGATGTACATAATGAGCGAACGCGTGGGAATAGATGGCGATGGCGATGGCATGGAAGCTGCTTCAATAGAAATTTTAATGTGTAGAGAGGCCGAGTGTAGGCAGACTTGTCAGTCTAATATGCCAGCTTACGAAGCTGCGCCTAGGATCAGAGGAGGATCTTGACGACTACTTCGTTCGTAGTCAAGAGCTGATGACGCGGCTAAGCGAAGTTGGAGAAGCAATCACGGGCACACTGTTCAATGCTCTGGTGATCAATGGAATGTATGACAGCTATGAGCGTTTTCTGGTTCAGGAGAGCTTTCAACCAGCCAAGGCGTTTCCACAGCTGAGAACGAGGTTCCATAAGGAAGGCTCCATATGGAGAGAGGACTGAACATGGTCACGTTGCCATGCAAGTTGTGGGGAAAAAGAAAGGAGTGTCAAGGAATGGATGCTATGTGTGCTGTCAGAAAATCATATGGCCAGGGAATGCAAATCCACAAGTGACAGTGGACAATCTAGTACTTGAATCAGTGGGTTGAACGAAGCAATTGGGCCGGCAGCAAAGATGCAAAAGTGCTTCAAGTGTGGGCAACCTGCACACTTTGCAAGTGAGAGCAAGCAGCGGAGGACAGGATTTTTTTCAGTTGCTCCGCTACAACTTCAAGGAAGGGAGACAACCTCAATGATCATGTGGTGCGCGACAGGGCTGTCTTCTCTAGCTTTGAGATTTGGAACGAAGGAACAACTGGGGAGAACTCCAACGGCACGCTGTGGAAATTGAGGGCAAAGGTTCCGTGGAAGTGGATATCAGGGACTGCCATGAGGCTGTGAAGAGCTACACTTTTCACAAAGTGCTGTTTGTGCGGAGCTACAATTTGAACTTATGTGAGCTCAGCTGTGGCTAGAGGGTCAGGTTTCACTTTCGACGCAGTGGCTTCGAATCTCCAGACTTTCTCGGATGGGAGACAGCTAACTGTGAAGCAGTGTGGCAAGCTTTTCTTTCTGGAGTTTCGGGCACCTCAACGAGCGGGATTTTTCATCAATTGTCAATGTGAGCGAGCTGGATTTTTCCGAAGTGTGTACAGCTTCCCAGCTGCTTGAAACAGCAGTGCCATAGAATACTGACAGCAGAGCATCGGCGTTGGGTCACAGCGTCTTCAGTGACAACCAGGGACCATTTGAAGTACCGAGTAAGCATGCGGCTTGCTATGCTTTGAGCTTCATCGACGATTTCAGTCGGCTGGCCGTGGTCAAGTACCTGGCGAAGAAGAGCGATGCTTTACTAAATTTCCAGGAGTTTGTGGCGGAGCATGAAGCAACGAAAGGCCTGCTAACTGACAATGGAGTTGAGTTTTCGTTATATGCATTTAGGGGATTTTGTAGAGAATCCCGTGTGAAGCAAGAGTTCATTGTGCCCATTACTCCCAAGCACAATGGTGTAGCGGAGCGCTATAGCAGAGTGACCACCGAGATGACTCGATATCTGCTGGCCTAAGCAAAGCTACTAAAGATGTTCTGCAATGTCAACAGCTCTGAGGTTTCGCAACTTTTGACCGACATCCAGCAATCAGAAGCGCCTTTCCTCGGCGGAGAGGCACTGTGAGATAACGACACAATTGAGCTATTTGCGTGTGTTTGGTTGCCTGGCGTAGCATATGGATCGTGGCAACAGACGGAAATTGAATCCAAAGGACAAAAAAAGCAATTTCATCCGCTACTACAAGGAGATCAAAGCCTGCTTGCTGATGGATCTGGAAACAAGACGAGTGGTCAGAGCAAGAAGCGTGACATTCAATGAGAACATCCTTCCAGACAACTTCATGGCTGCCAGAGAGCCATTACCATTCTTGCAGCTATCAATCGTGGGATGCATTAAAATTGAGCAAGTAAGCACGACGACAACCAGCAAAGCATCAAGCGCACTAGCTGAGGGCGATACTGCAGGTTCAGTGGGGGCTACTGAAGGGGATCAGATTGAGGAGGAAACAGTAGTTTCACATTCAACCGATCATCATGTGCAGAGGTCAATTGAGACAAGGCAGCCAACCATTCGATACGGACTGGCCTATACCCATGATTGAGTTACTGGAATCCAAGAGCCAACGGGCTAATCAGAAGCAGTGTCTGGCCGAAAAGGAGCAGTAGCTGGCAGCTTTGGCTTTAGAGGTCAGGAGACAGAATTTTTTTCAGTTGCTCCGCTACAACTTCAAGGAAGGGAGACAACCTCAATGATCATGTGGTGCGCGACAGGGCTGTCTTCTCTAGCTTTGAGATGTGGAACGAAGGAACAACTGGGGAGAACTCCAACGGCACTCTGTGGAAATTGAGGGCAAAGGTTCCGTGGAAGTGGATATCAGGGACTGCCATGAGGCTGTGAGGAGCTACACTTTTCACAAGGTGCTGTTTGTGCGGAGCTACAATTTGAACTTATGTGAGCTCAGCTGTGGCTAGAGGGTCAGGTTTCACTTTCGACGCAGTGGCTTCGAATCTCCAGACTTTCTCGGATGGGAGACAGCTAACTGTGAAGCAGTGTGGCAAGCTTTTCTTTCTGGAGTTTCGGGCACCTCAACGAGCGGGATTTTTCATCAATTGTCAATGTGAGCGAGCTGGATTTTTCCGAAGTGTGTATAGCTTCCCAGCTGCTTGAAACAGCAGTGCCATAGAATACTGACAGCAGAGCATCGGCGTTGGGTCACAGCGTCTTCAGTGACAACCAGGGACCATTTGAAGTACCGAGTAAGCATGCGGCTCGCTATGCTTTGAGCTTCATCGACGATTTCAGTCGGCTGGCCGTGGTCAATTACCTGGCGAAGAAGAGCGATGCTTTACTAAATTTCCAGGAGTTTTTGACGGAGCATGAAGCAACGACGGGCCTGCTAACTGACAATGGAGTTGAGTTTTCGTTATATGCATTTGGGGGATTTTGTAGAGAATCCCGTGTGAAGCAAGAGTTCATTGTGCCCATGACTCCCAAGCACAATGGTGTAGCGGAGCGCTATAGCAGAGTGACCACCGAGATGACTCGATATCTGCTGGCCTAAGCAAAGCTACTAAAGATATTCTGCAATGTCAACAGCTCTGAGGTTTCGCAACTTTTGTCCGACATCCAGCAATCAGAAGCGCCTTTCCTCGGCGGAGAGGCACTGTGAGATAACGACACAATTGAGCTATTTGCGTGTGTTTGGTTGCCTGGCGTAGCATATGGATCGTGGCAACAGACGGAAATTGAATCCAAAGGACAAGAAAAGCAATTTCATCGGCTACTACAAGGAGATCAAAGCCTGCTTGCTGATGGATCTAGAAACAAGACGAGTGGTCAGAGCAAGAAGCGTGACATTCAATGAGAACATCCTTCCAGACAACTTCATGGCTACCAGAGAGCCATTACCATTCTTGCAGCTATCAATCGTGGGATGCATTAAAATTGAGCAAGTAAGCACGACGACAACCAGCAAAGCATCAAGCGCACTAGCTGAGGGCGATACTGCAGGTTCAGTGGGGGCTACTGAAGGGGATCAGATTGAGGAGGAAACAGTAGTTTCACATTCAACCGATCATCATGTGCAGAGGTCAATTGAGACAAGGCAGCCAACCATTCGATACAGACTGGCCTAAACCCATGATTGAGTTACTGGAATTCAAGAGCCAACAGGCTAATCAGAAGCAGTGTCTGGGTCGAAAAGGAGCAGTAGCTGGGAGCTTTGGCTTTAGAGGTGAAGTCTTTAGAAGCGATGGGAACATGGCCAATTGATGTTAGACCACGATCTCGAAAAATTGTTCATGGACGACGGGTTCTTGCTCTGAGGAGAGATGCGTACGAATAAAAAGAGCGGTACAGAGCCCGATATATAGTGAAAGGGTTCATGCAAGCGCAAGGACTTGACTTCACTGAGAGGTTTGCTCCGACCTTTGAACCCGAAAAAAAAGAGGATACTGTTGGTGCTAGAAGCAGCAACGACTTCTGTCTGCCCACGAAGAGTGGAACAAATGATGCATCATCTATTGGCTGGTGTAGGTAAATACATCATCCTTTAGTGCAGATGTCAAGACGAAGTTCAGAAAGTGAGAAACCGCTCCTGCAAACAATTCAAGATGGGGACGGTAACAGTGAATCAATCACACTACATTGACGATTGCTTGGAGCATTTTGGCCTAGCTGAATGCAAACCAGTGGGTATATCAGCAAACATCAGCGGTCAATTGTCGAAGAAGGACCGAACTGAAGCTGAATCACCCGAGGCAGTGTCCATGAAGGCTGAGGACTACAGAGGCATTATGAGCTCATTATTGTACATGGTTAAGCAAACAAGGCCAAACATCCTAGCTACTGTGACGCAACTCTCCCGTTTCCTGGAGAATCCGGCAAGTGTGCACTGGGTGGATGCTAAGAGGGATCTTCGGTATCTGAATGGCAGCAAAGATCTGGAGCTGTGTTACAATAGGGACGCTGATGGTATAATACTGCATGAACTAGCAGATGCTGACTAGGCTGAAGATCTGGATGGTAGAAGGTCAACTACTGCCTATAATTTTCGTTTACAGAAAACGGGGCAGCTAACAGATGAAACACCAAGAAGCAACCAACTGCAGCCATTACTACAAATGAAGCTAAATACCAAACAATGGCAGCAGCAGCAGCAGTTCAAGAGGCTCTGTATATTATATCACTTCTCGATGAGATGTGCGTGGCAAATAACAGACCAACAGTCATCAAGGAGGACAACCAGAGCTGCATAAAGATGTGCAAGAACCCTTTCATGCAGAAGCGAACAAAGATGAGAAAATTGAACTCCAGGATTATCCTACGGAGATCATGGAAGCTGACTTGTTGACGAAAGCACTGAGCAAGAATAAGGTAGACCAACATCGTCGAATCTTGATGGGTTACAGCCAATTCAACCTGAGTGGGGGAGTTGATGTCAGACCATCTCAAATTTAGACAAATTAATCGAAGCGAATCAGTTTGGAGGTCAAAAAACTGATTAAACTCAGACAAGGTCAACTAGTGGTCACGAACTATTCAATTAGTCAGTGCTTAATTAACTGGTACTTTTGTGATACTTAGTGTCATGTCATTTAAGTTCAATTTCTCAATATTTTCTTCAACAATCACTACCGCGTTTGAATTCTCAGTTCAAACCCCAGATTCTATCTCAGTCTCTGACCCCAGCCCTTAATCCTTGTTGCTCTAATTCTGAATCTTAACAAAATCAAAGTTTTGACCGTCAGATTGATGAGGCAAGGAAACACCGAACTAGAAACAAAGAACGATCAAAAGTAAGAACGAGACTACTTAGATTGCAAAACAAAACACGTCAAACTTAAAAAATTGAAACGTGAGAAAACGGAGTCACCAGAAAATTCCAAAAACGGAAGCCAGTCTAGCACACGTTTAACTGCACCTTTTTACTGACATGGAATTGACCAACAAGAGAGGTCAGCTGATGACTCGGTTTTTTTTACCTCAGTAGCAAAAGCAAAGAAAAGACCAACTCACTCAGAAAACTTCGTGATAGAGAGAGGCGCTTTCAGTGACAAATCAGTCAGCAAGGCTTTGAAAAGCGAACCTAGTTTAACCATAATGCGTCCAACCGTTTACAGCTCAACTCAAATTTCAGTGTAACGACAAATCAAGTTCATTGGGAACCCCTTCATTCGCACGAATGGTTGAGTTTTCTCCTAGATTTTGAAAATACTGTTTTTTGGAAAATACGAAAATTCAAGCTATCCAAGCGTTAAGCTGTTCGATTGAAAAGACTTTGTTCTGCATTCGAATGAAAATCCAAGCTATCCAAGCGTTAGGCTATTCGAATGAAAGGTATTCAATAGCTTGATAGCCTAGCAGAATCTTGTTGGAGTTTTTGGAAGCTCCATCAGGATACTTTGAAGGAACACGATAGTCGAGTTCTTATCAGATCATTGACTCTCACGATGACGCACACCGTCATAACCTGCGTAAACAAACTTCTTGTTTCCCAAAAATTCTTCTATTTGAAATGATTGCCATAGGTTTTTGTAAGATTTCTTATTCGCTTTTTCATCATGAATGGTTCGTCGATGGATCAAACTGAATGGAACTTTTTGTTCAACATCTGCACCACCCTTCTCGAGAAAATCTTAGACCTGCACCTTGTTGGAACAACAAAACATTTTCTACATCATTTTAACCACCGATAGCACCAGCCCCTTGTTTGATTTACATAAATTTGATTTTAAAAATGTCCAGATAACCTTGAAGTCAATCATCATATTGTTTTAAAAAGCGCGGCGTTTTCTTGGAAACATTAAATTAAGTGCTTGTCAGCCGGAGCATTCATTGCTGCATAAAAACTTCGTCATAACAAAGCTTTACTTCAGAAACTCAGTTTGAATATGATCAAAATAGGAAAATTCGTCAGTATTTTTATTTCAACGTTCTTTGTTGTACTTAACTCCTGTCGCGGCTAGTTTTGAAAACAGCCCGACAGTTCGTATTTCTCTATTTGAATTATAGATTTAGCCCGCAGAGTTTTCCACAACAAAATTCTGACTCCAAACTTCAAGTTCCAGTAAAAGTGACGTGCTTGTATGGTTTTGCTATTTGTTTTGAAAAATTTTCAAACTTTTGACTCCTTAGATAAATTTGTTCAAAATTCACTTTAGATCCCTTCAAACAAAGTACGCAAATAAGGTGCTCCATTTTAGTGCCTTTTTCGCTATAAAGCAGCTAATTTTTGCCCTCATTTTCTTTGATTTTAAACTTTGTTCCAACAACAGTTAGATCTAATCTATAAGATCAAAGTATCCGATAAGCATCAACCCGATTGGCCTAAAAATTTGGGCTCCGGCAAACTGCAAAACAACCGGTTCAATGCTTTTAAAGGTAAGCCCAGTAACTTTTTTGGTTCTAAACTCACTGTGCTATTTTTTACGTTAAAAACTACCCTCCATCCCACGAACCCCTTCCCCCCCCCCTCCACCCTACTACAAAAGCGCAGTGTTGTTACAAGGTAGAAAATTCGCATCTTATAAGCTGTTGAAATATAGTAAGAAGTTTAAAGCAATTATATGGGAAGTTTTTTAGTGTAAGTTTGCATGCGTATGGAGTAAAAAGGGTCATTCATACATTATTCGAAACAAACGGTATTCAGACGATATTCAAACGGTATTCTGATGATATTTGAAGTTACAACAAAACGTGATTTGAAATTTTTATGCTTGCTGATACACTCGCCTAATCTGGAAGCTGATCAAAATTATAACCAGATCAGAACACAGTCTGTTCAGGCTAAAGTGTGGACTTGGTTGGTAAGAATTGGTAAGAGTCTGGTTTCAATAATAGAATCAAGTTGGTTTCCTCCGTCCACTGACAAAAACAATTAGCAAGCTCCTCCCCCGGGTTATTTTACAATAGTCGGCACTCCAAATACCCCCCATGGTATTAGAACTTCACCGCCAAAATATTATTGCATTGGTCACATACTCCAAAAATTCACAAGTTAAAAATGACTGCAACAAAATGTGATGAGAGCTAAGCAACCCTTTTCTTGATACGATATTTTCAGTAAATTAGACGATGAATAGCTTTAATCTCAATAAAATTTTGTGAATACTTGCCTTATAAATTAGCTGCAGCAAAAACTGCACTACAAAACAGCCCTGCTTTCTTCATTAAAAAACATTCAGAACTCTTTTTCCGTTTTTTTTTTCGTTTTAATTGGCAAAAAACATGTTTTAAAAAAAAAATCGAATCATTTATGCGTTAAGATTAGATTTGGCAGAGAAATTAGGCATTTGTATTAGAAATAATAAAAAGCCTTATTACGCTAATATGTGGCGTTAGTGGTAATTGAATTTCCTCTGAATTTGATACCGCCCCTGGCTGTTATTTTTAGACTTTCATTTCTGTCAGATTACGCAGAGAAAAAAAAACAGAAAAAAATTGAAGCAAATTTTAGCGTATCCTTTCTTCAGCCATTTCCGTTTGCAAACAAACACTTAAAACACTGTGTGCTAATTTTCTCATCATAGCGCGCCCTAGGAATCCATCACTGTTGTATTTGTTATTTTTTAACTAAAAAGTAACCATCTGATATATAAATTCCGTAATATCTGTGCGTAATAAGTGCGGTTATCCAGTTACCAATTTCGGTCGAGTAAAATATTATTCATTTCTTTATACACACTGTCGGTTAAACATATTTGGTTATCTTTTTCTTCCCTAAGAAGCCAAAATTCCCTCTTCGCAGTGATATAGAAAAAATACGAAAAGAATCACCGATCCTTTTCTTTTATTTGACACGTTTATTTGAATCTGACGTTCTTTATGAGCACTGGTCGAACTTTATAACTTAAACAAATAACTAAACTAACCATAAATTGCCGAAACTTTAAAAATGAGATATAATTTTATCAATATTAGCGTTTTACCTATTTTTCACGGCTCTGAGTCGTTATGAGTCAAAAAGATTTCTTCTTTCCGATCACCAATCGAAAAGTGTTCAACTCGCAGAAATCAAGATTTCGACTTTCTCTTCAGGCCCACCAATCAAAATGCAGCTTGGCTAATAAAAATTGGACAAATCACAGCACACCATCATCTGCAACTTTGACTCGCACGGCTAACAGCGACTTGTCTCGGATTTCCCACGCCTCAGGTAGTTTCTGCGGCGAAGGCGGGGGATCTGTCACTAGCGGAGGAGGAGGGGGAGGAAACGGAGGGAGTTCAGTCGGCACGGGGGGCTCTCACGGACGGCCGACTGTGCCTGGACGTTCGATGCCTCGAGCTAAGTCCTCGGATACCTTCGAGCATTCGGGGGTCCGAGGAGCCCAATTGGCTCCTGTGGACAACAACAATGCACCTGGTGTTTGTTCATCATCATCCAATCAATTTATGTCGTCATCAGTGAATCCAGGTCAAAGTCAAGGTCGCTTACATTTTTGTTCCAGCACAAACTTTTGGTGGGCTTTCTCTTTTTTTTTCCAGAATTTGAATTATTGCATAGAAAACTCAAAGTAGTTCACTTCACATGATAACGTATTTTGCGCTCATATCAATCCTTTACAAAACTTTGTACGCCATAATACTGATATTCAAGATATAATTATCACCTGAAAGATATAATTAACTTGAAGGATTAGCAACTATGGTAAATTAAACTATATATAATTTTCGTCCATATTTTAACAGACAATTAGAACAACCTAACAAAGCGCATAAGTCACATTTAAATATTTAAGTAACAGTAACATATTTCGCTAAAAATTTTATTCCGATAATTTTTTTTCAAAATTGCCTATTTGGCTAATTCAAAATCTTTAGTTATTTCTCACTCCTTTGCAAAAGGGGGGATTTATTACCAGGTAAATATATCACATACGTTTAACCGTTAAATCAGTTATTTTGAGGGAAGTAGAGAGATTTGTTGCCATGTACCAAGTGAAAACAATTTAAAAAATCAATCACACATAAACCCGGTCAAGTTTCAGGGGGCAGAGGAGTGCATAATGGGAACCCTGTACAGAGTCCGGGACTCCTGCCGACGATGATGGATCCGGGGGTGGGTGGTAATGGGTACGGGTCTCTGTTCGCCAAACTGGAAATGCTGGACAAATCCATCGAGAATGCAGAGAATCCAGACGAGCATGTAAGCATGCGTTGAGGAAATTGAACGAAACTTTGTTCTGTTTTTACTCAAAAGTCTCTAAAATTAATACTTTCTTAGCTAAAATTCACAACCCAATTTAGCTTAACTAGCAAAATTTGTCAAAAAATAATTACTCTGGTCGACTTTTTTGTCGACACTTTAGTCGACCTTTTGTCGACATTTCGTTTCGACATTTTTTCCAGGTCAACCAAATTTATTTTTTAAGGCTGACCAAATTTGTTAAAAAACAGGTCTAAACAGCCGTTTTTGCTCACTTTTCGGAAAAGTTTGATAAAAATGCGTTTTTTTTTGGCGCGCCCTACCCTTCAAAATCAGTATATATTGGCGCCAAAGGCGCTCTTAGAAAAATTTTAGGGTTGGTCGGCCTAAAAGTGATGTCATAATAATAATTATTTTAATCAAAAACATAATAAAAATCTTAATTAAAAAAATCCTAAAAATAACAATAATTTTTTTATTATCAATCATTATGATAAAAATAATAATACTCAAATTAATCATAATAACTATATTGATAATCATAAACATTTGAAAAACAATTTAAAAAATCATATGAAAGATAAATAAATTTTAACAAGAAAAATAACAATGATATCAATCCTAATAATCATAAGAGTCATAATATAATAATCATAATAATCATTTTAATAAGAATAATCATCTTATTAATACTCATCCAAATCTCATAACCATAAAAGTATTCAAAATCATATTCAAAATAAAATTCTTAATAATCATAAAAGATGCAATTATAGCAATAATCAGAACAATAAATTTAAAAAACAGTAATGTAATTATTCATAATAATCCAAAAATTAATTAAATAATCATTATCATAGTCATAATTATTATAATAGTAATCATAATAATGAAAACAATAATTAGCTTAATCATAATAAAGTTTAAAAAATATTAATAATAGAAATACCACCAATATCAGTCTTAAGAATCATAATATTCATAATAATCAGGTTATTAAGAATTAAAAATACCAATATATCAATCATAAACATAATAATAATCATAGTAAGGACAATCACCATAATAGTCATTATAACAATAATAAAATAAAATACAATAAAATTATAATCACAATAATCATAATCATAAACATCAAAACACAAATATCAATAACAACCGTAATAGTAATCATAATAATCGTAATAAAAATGATAATAATCATCATCATAATCAAAACAACAAGAACAGTATCTTTTTTGTTCGTCGTGTGATGATACAACTATATGAACCCGTAGAAATTTAGTGAATTAGGCATAAGCGAAATCAATGGTCTTCAAAAAATTAATAACCAAAAGTATTTAAAAATTTTTAAAACTTTTTTTATTTTAATTTAACTTTCAAATTTTTGCGCTAATAACTTTAAATATTTTTGAAAGAATTTTTTACAAAAAGAGCTCAATGAAGTTTCCAAAAGTAGGTTTTTTTAATGAAACCAAATGTATTTGTCTAATTTTCTATTTTTCATACTTAACAAACGTTAGTTGATTGCTTTACTCGCTCGAAAATAGACAAAAAATCAAAAAAAAAGATCTGGTGTTTTTTGGAAATTTTAGTGTCGTTCGAATCATGACTAGATTGGTTTAATAAGATATATCGCTCGACCCTGTCCGAGGATTGTTTGTGGTACCTGATTTTGCGCGGAAAACAAAAGGTTTAAAAAAAAGAAAAAAATTACACACACTCAAATACTAAGTTCCTCATTTTCAATGGTCGGAAAAATACTCATATTAATCATACTTATAAAAATAATCATCATATTAAAATCAATAATAATCATAACAAAACTCAAAATAATCATAGTATTATTTATCATAAAAAATAATAACACAAATAATCATAATAATTATAATCATGGCCATAATAAAAATAGATGTGGTTCCTGCGAATCGCAGAAGAGCTCAGTAGGCCTATCGCAGGCCTGTCGTAGGATAATTAATTTTTATATTTCGTATTTCTTACATTCCAAACTGAGTTAATCTGTTGAGCTAAGCTCTTTTTGCATCCTTTCATTTGGTGCAAATAAGGCTATGATTAGGACGACCTATTAGCAATGGCAATGAAAGTTAGAAATTTTTGAAAACAAAGCAGGTGTTCTGCGCTTTATGGAAAACTGCTGTTTATAATAATTTCGTAAAATTTTTGGTTATTTTTTGGAAAAAAAGTTGTGACCTATATCCCCCGCCGAGACGAGCACGGATCATGGTGATCGATCGTGGGTGTGACCTTTTGAATGAGAGGTGGAGACTGTAGCCAATAAATAACTTCTCTACTAATTTTGTTATTTGTTTCAGGTAGATCATCAGTCATCAGTCATCATCTCCTGCATCTTCAGAGACGCTGGCTGTCACTTCCAGGTGAGGAAAAAATTAAATAAAACGAACAAAACCAAACCAATGATTTTCAAGCCCCTTTTGGTAGATATTTTCAGAGAAATTTTGGCAATCTTATCAAAAACAAAATTTTTATGGAAAACAAAACCAGTAATTTTTGTCTTTTAACCAGCCATCTTGAAAATCTTGCCGAGATTTCAAGATCGAACAGATAAGATCGCAAAGTTTGCTGGGCCTGAGTAAAGTATTTGTTTCTCGTCCTGTTTAGGGTTCCCACTATGCACTGTCTCGCCACTTGGAAGAGTCGACTAAACTACACCTGGCCATGACGTACAGTGTGATGCAGCACCAGCAGAAGCAGCTCCTCATGGTCACCTCGGCCCTCGCAGCCGCCATGAACCCCAACACGGACGGAAACATCATTTGGAAGGTATACTTTCCGAGAGGAGGCAATCCCGGGTCAAAACTTTTGCCTATAATTTTCAATGAAGGCCAGCATATAAAAAAATGGGCTCCTTCGTCACTTTCCATGAAAAATCAGGGAACAAAAATTGGGGCCATTTAGTCCTTTTTTTTTAAAAAAAAACAATTATTTCGAGGGTCATGGACCGACTCATTAAGTAGCCATGATCTATGTGCTCTCTCTGTTCTTCCAATCCTCGAAAGTTCTGTGTGTCTATTTAAACCAAATTTAGCAAATTTAATGAGTCGAGTTTGGTAAAAGTTGGGCTTATTCAGCACTTTTAGCTAAAAACTGGGGGCACATTGGGCACTTTTTTGCTACAAAATGGGCTCATTCAGCATTTTTTGCTACAAATTGAACACTATCAGCCAGAGGGGCGGATCTAGGATTTTCTCGAGGGGGGGGGGCGGATTTTCAAAAAATTTTCGAAAATTTTGACGACCTTTTTTTTTTTTTTAGGTCGATCAGATTGACGTTCCGAGCTCTCCCGAAGCAGTAAAAAGACCCTGTTTTGGCCAAACTTTGTGCGCCGCAGGCAATTTTTTGAAAAAACAGGTCAAAAAAGCCGTTTTTGGGCACTTTTTGGAAAATTTTGACAAGAAAAACGCATTTTTTTGGCGCGCGCTCCCCCTCAAAATTAGTATATATTGGTGCCGAAGGCGCCTTTAGAAAAATTTTAGGGTCGGTCGGCCAAAAATGGATTTCTTAAAAAGTACCAAAGGGGGGACCCTTTGGGTTGGCAGGGGTTCGAATCCCTGAGGAGAGGGCGTCCGCCCCCCCCCCCCCTAAATCCGCCCCTGCTATCAGCCCCATTCTGAGAAGTTAGCGACCAAAATTGGGCTCCGTTTGATAAGAATTCGGCTCATTTTGCACTTTGATCTCACCCTAGTGAGATATTGAATGAGCCTAATTTCCCACTTTTGGCTCTACTAGGCTCATCTACAAATTGAATGAGCCTAATTTGTAGCAATTTTGGCCCAATTTTTAGTTTCCAATTTTTCAAATTTTATGATGTCTAATTTCCTACTTTGGGCTCTACTAGGCTGATCTACAATTTATTGAGCAGATAAGATTGCGAAATTTGGTCGGTTCACCTGTTTGGCGGGTGTGCAGAGAAATTGGAAACTAAAAATCGGGACAAAATTGCTACAAATTAGGCTCATTCAGTCAAAATACAAAATGAGCCGAATTCTTATCAAACGGAGCCCAATATACGAAACAGACAAGAACAACCCCTTTGCCAGCAAACAGCTCCCATACAAATAAGGTTAAAAATCTGAACACAAAGGTAAATAATGGTTGCAACATTTTTATCAAGGTTCCCAAAAAACGTCAAATACTTTTTTTTGCAATATTTTTAATACTCCTTTGCTTTGAGTCTATTATTTACTCTCATTTCGTAAAAGTAATTACTGAACAAAGTATTACTCTTTAAGGGGATGCTTGGGACAAAACATTTGACATAAATTGTTTTACATCTGAAACATTGTTTTGCAATGTTTTTTTTTCATAGCTGCAAACCCATTTTTCGTCACAGAGTAATTGCTAGAAAATCAATATATGAATTTTATTTAAAGTTTTTTAAATGTGATTGAGAGGGTGCGGCGAGGTTTAAGAAAACGGAAAAAGAAGCAAATCATTTCCAGAACCAAAACATGGTGAAATTTTTTCTTTTTTCAAATATTTTCAGCTAAGGTACATGCACAAGTAATGATATAATGGAAAATAGAGCAAATTTAGAAAAGTTAATAACTTTTGGTCAATTATAAGACTAAAAAATAGAATAAAACTAGAAAAAAAAAGGAAAATGTTTAGAAATAACCAATTGAAACTGATTATAATCAAGTTTAAAAAATTTTATATTCAGAAGCAGAGGAAATCACAATATTTTATTCGAATATTATCCATGGAACCTCAAAGCGGGTAAATGATTATTTAAAAATGTTATTCAATTGCCCAATTTTCACTTTTTTGTATTTTTTGAACCATAACTTTTTTTACCAATTCTGTTCACCATATTACTTGTGATACCAATAACTGTTACTACCACGTTTGGCTATCCTTCCGAGTTTTCTTATCTTTAAACTCTGTAACTTGATTTTTTCCCTGGTAATTCGGAAAAAATGTATTAGTTTTTAGTTAATGCCAAGTTTTAAGTTGCAGGCAATTTTTTTTGGTAAACACTTACACGTAGTTAAATTATCTGAAACTGCTCTTCCTGATTTAGAAATTACTTACACGATAAGTTAAATTATCTGAAACTGTGAGTTAGTTTCGAGTTGGTTAACTCATAGAGTAATTTCGGATAGGGTACACCGTCTGCTCGTCACGCTATCTTATTTTCGGCCGGATAGATTCGTGCAACTTCTTAGTCTAATACCGATCCTAATCTTACTCTTATACTATCTAGTCTCAGGTTGTTTAACTAGTCTCTGCTAGGCTCAATAGATCTAGGGTATACTGGTTTATTGCGGCTGCTGAAGTGCTCGGGAGAGTCCAACTAATTTCTAAGTTAAATTCAAATCTCTCTGGTGCTGAAATTACAAGTAACTTCAGCACTTACAAATAAGTGGGTTGTTAGTTAGATGGATCATGATTGGTTAATATTAAATACTTTACATTGGTAAAACATTTAATTTATCCAATCATAAAATATAGTTTAGATCAGGTTCCACCCATCCGGGTTTTACAGAGTTTTTTAGAACAGTTCTTCTGTAATTCAAGGATGGATGATGGACGTTGGTATTTGGTGAACATCATAATTTTCTTCCGCTTCTTCTTTGTTAAAGAAGTTTCAGGAAGCTGGAGTTAGGGACATAAGACGTTGTGTCTTCTAGTGACAACGACTAAGTCTTCGCAACAAACTCAAATCTGATTTCAGAATGGTTGGCTATGTCAGGTTTTTCTGTTCTGCGTGGAGAACTTCTTTTGTGTCTGATCTAGTTTGGGAATGGCGTGGAGATTGTGCGTGGAGGGGATGCCTGGTTACTCGGATCTGTACGTATACTTGAACATCGAGGTGGTCATTGGTCTAGTTCAATGAAGTCCTTTTCTGCGAAGTCAAGTCGTACTCTAAATCCTTTGAGTTGTGATTGTGAGTGGCATATCGATTGTGGTTGGTCATTCTCTCTCGAGTGTAGTGGGGTCGTTTTGTCTTTAGATGTTCGTCCTTGGTGTTGTATTCTGATCTATGTATTGCATAATGTAATTTACATTTTATAAAACATTTATTAGTTTAATATTTTTTAATTATGATTTTAGTTAGTTGTTTTCACAAAAGCTTTTTGTTTTAGTTCGGTTATTTTGAAGAGTTACTCACACTTGAGTAGCTCTTATTAAAAATAGAGGTGTGGTCACAAAGCGTGGATGTAGCACGGTGGGTTAGGCCGGCTATAGAGCATGCTCAGGACGTCCTTCCTGGTGGGTTAGGCCAGGAGTGGGAGTATGATTTCATGCGGTTTTTGTGAGGGGTCCTGTTATGTGACAACGTTTTATGTTGGGTTTGTTGTGGTTTTTCTTATGTCTTGTTGGTTATGTCCTTTTTCCAAAAAGCAAATTGTTCGTGGTATGGGTTTGTCTTTCGACTTTTTTGTGTTTTATTATTTCTTTCTTAGACTTTATAATAGTCTTCAAAAGAATAAATTATCCAGTTTTAAACTGGGTTAATCCGGTTTGGGTACCGTTGGTTTCCTTTTCTTAGTCATGCTGTTATTCTATGATTTGTGGTATTTAGTAAGCTGCGTTGGTTAGTTTTGTTTAGTATATGATTCCTTTCCAACCGGGTTAAAGGAAGGTTTGAAACATGTTATTATATGTTAGAGTTGTTGAGTGTGAAAACTTGAAACTGAAATTCATTATTTTAAACAATTCGTCGTTGGCGAGCTGTGCGAGTGTGGATAGAATTTCTGTGCGAATGAATGAAAATATCAAAAGGTTAGTACTGCATTTGCATTTTATTAATTTACTGCATAGAATTTGGAAATTCACTGCTAGTTATGGGGGAATTTTAAGTTACAAATTTTCATCATAATTAGATTTACTGCTTGTGGGGAAAATTTTAGAAATCAATTTACTGCATTGGTATTAAATTTATTAATTTATAAGTGTAAGAGATTAATAGAATTTTTGAAATCTGTTTGATGAAATTTGCGATTTTTATTTGTCTTTTGTGGTTTTTGTAGGTGATTGTCGGATGAAGGCTAAAAATCTAAAGAAAACATGGATAAAGTATGGTGAATTTTTTAATATTTTAATTAGTTAGTAATATTCATTTAATTCATACTTACCTGTTAGTCGTCGGGGAAAAAACCGTGGGGGAAGATGTCGTGAATTAGTTCTGAAGTTGTTAGTAGTTTAGCTAAGATGCGGATGATATTTTTAGTCTGAAGCAGTGGCCAAAGCAATTGGAGTGCCTTGATAGTGGTTAGTTCTTCAGTGCCAACTGCAAACTCATAAGGTGTGTTTTGGATTAGATTATATAATTTGTGATTGAATTTAGTGTTGTGGATGAATTCTAAAATTGGGATTTCTATAGGTTGTACAAACTCGTGCGGGATAAGGAAGGGTCGGGATTCTTCGGCGTTGAAGGTCTTGGTGATGGGACAGAAGATGTACATTTGGGTTATGGGATCATAATTACGAAGAATACCATGGAGGTTAGTGTCTTTAATACAATATGTGAAATTTAGGAAAAATGGTGAAGTATATTTGGAATTAATGAATTGAAAACGATGGTGTGGTTGTCTAGAGGGTGTGTGTAGGTCAAAGTGATTTTGGATGAAGCGATAATAACTATATGTGTGGGTTTGTTTAGTGCGCAACATAATATCGTGTGAGCAGTGTAAATCTCTTTCGTGTGGTGCAAGGAAATGAAAGGTTAGTGAAAATATTTGGAAGCGTTCTTTAAAACTTTCGTATGCTTGTGTGTCTATTAGTGCTTCTGAAATAATGTGATCAAACTTTCGGTCGAAGATGTTTAGTGTAAATATATATGGTGTCTTGATGAAAAATTTCTCAGTAATTTGTGGATTAGCGAAGCGATCGTCGTCTAAGAATTGATCTTGGTTAGCTCTGATGATGTTGTGATCATAGTATTCGAGTGTATATTCGTTAGCTCTAGGTGCAGTGTGTGTTTTTAGTGATTTTTTCTATCCAACGTAAGTAAATTGTCTAGCGGTTAGTGGTGTAGTGAGTCGATATAGCATGTCCGTATTTCGCTCTATATCGATGTGAGTGTTAGCTAAAGGTAAGCAAAGAGGGTTAGTAAAATGATAATATGAGGTCCAAGAGAGAGTGGGCATTAAAACGTATTCATCTACAAAGTTGCGTGTTTCGTTAGTGTCGTGGGGGGTGTTTAAGGTGTATTGTGGGAATGAGGGTAAGGTGATGGCTAAAAATTCTTTTGTGTTAGTATGCTTGGGATGGTTGATGTATTCACGGGCTGTTCCTGGTTTTGCTGGGAAAGGATGGTTGGGGAACTTTCTTTTAAAAGTGCGGTAAGCTCTATTAGTGTTGAGTGAAGATTCAGTTGATGTGGATGATGGTGCTAATGATTCAGTATAATTTGAAGAGGGTGTAGGGGTAGGGGGGTTGGATGAATTTATTGTGGAGGAGATTTGGTTTATGGTTGGGGTATTAAGGTGGTAGGGTTGTTGTTGAAGGGTAATAAAATTATCTAGCTCTGGGGAGGTTCGGGGGTGTCTGGAGAATGAGATGATTGGTCAGAATGGTATGAGGAGTAGGTTGGGGTAACTTGGGAAGCATAAGAGGGTGTGGGAGTGATGGGGTCAGGGTTATTGGATAATATGGGTTGAAAAGGGGGTTGAGAAAAATTAGAAGAGTTATGAAAATTATTGGATGGGGATGGTTCTGAGTCGGCAAATTCATCGGGGGTTTCAATATTCGGGTTATTGAGTTGTGAGATGGAATATAAAACTGAGATGTGTGAATTAGTGTCGGAATTCATGCCTGATGTTACATTACTAGATGGAAAATCGGGTGGCGGAAAAGCAAAAAGTGGTATTATTGGGATTGGAGAGGTAAGATTGGTTGGGTGGGAATTTGATCGGTGTAGTGATCCAAGTTGGCGGCTCATCGTGGGCTAAAAAAATGATTATTTTGAGACTGAAAAGCGGTGGTATGGGGTTGTTCAATAATTTGTTCATAAGTATTATCATCTTGTGACTGGTGTGTCATTATATGTTGGATGGGACTTTGTGATGTGGTGAGTCGAAAATTTGGATTATGTGTGATGGCTAAATTTCGAAAATTTCGTGGGACTAGGGATAGTGGATGGTTATTTGGTAGGGGTGGTAATTGTGGTGCCGTTGGCGTTATGTCTACATTGTTATGTTCTTCGTCGTATGTATTTTGTCGTGTTGCTATTTTTGTGTTATATTCTTTTATTTGTGCGTCTAAAAGAATTTTGTTTATAGATGTAGAAAAGATTCCAAAAAATCCTGCAAAGAGTATGCGTGCTACGCTTGCTTGTCTGTTTACTTGTGTGTGTATAGCACATGTGTTGTAGATTCCTTTTAAAGAAAAGAAATCCAATAAAGTTAAACATTGCGTATAAAATAGTCAATTTTTCTAAGATGTAGTAGGGCCATCCTAGAAAATCGAGGATCTCATTTTTGAGTGTAACAAAGCTAAAAATGTTAATTGGTGATATATCTTGGGGACGGTATTTTTCACCGTTTAGATATATATAATCTTTAATGTCTTTAAAATATCCGCTATAGTCTTGCGTGTAGATATCGGCAAATCCTGCGGTTTCTGCAAGTTTGCGTAAATTTTGGTCTATTGATTGTCTTTGTATAGTGTCCATTTGTGTTAATAATTCTTGGAATTGTTGTGTTCTAATGTGATGTTGAATATCTGATTTTGAATAGATTCTTATTGATTGTAAGTCTATATTTGGGTTTCGAGCAATAGCGCGAATGCTTTCTGGTGAAAATTTTTTGAGTGATTGCATTAATGTGGGATATGGGGTGAGAAGATAATATTTATTTTCATCAGGGTTTAGTTGTACTACATTGTGGCTGTTTTCTGATCCACATGGGACTGCGGTATCCCAGAAATAGGTTCTTCGTGAAAGTGTATCCACGAAATGTACTTTATTCTTATAAAAGATAGGGATTCTTTTATAACATCGTTTATCTTCAAAAACGTGTAGTGGTGATACTTTTTTAGTACAAGTATAAAACCATAAGATGTTTCCTTCATAGTCTAAAAAATTTGATCTATTTCCAGATAATAAGTATCCTGCATAGGGTATTTTTAATACTGCTAGTGCAAGTGATTGTAATATTTGTGTTCGTTCTAATTCGCATAGGTGGTGTAGTGTTTCTAATTCGGAGAGTGACATTTCTTGAAAAATTCGGCTAATTGTATAATCTAGTTTCATATCTAAATGAATATCATAGTGGATATTACCGAAATATGTAGTATTCATTAGTGATAATTCTTGTAAGCGTGTGCTTCTGGTGTCATGGGGTTTTAGATGTCCACCAGGTTGTCCGTTGCTTTTTTCAAAATTAACTGGTATATAGGATGTTCCTTCGTTTAGAGGATGACCTGTGGCATATGGGTCGATTTTTACTTTTCCAGTGGTCATGTCGAATCCTTTTTCGTATTCAACTAATATTTCAGAATATTGTGTTCTGTGAAGTGGATTCCTGTATTTACATGCAAGTTCTGTTTCTTGATATATTTGGAAACGTGTCAATTTATTTTCTATATTGTCTATGTTTCTAAAATTAGAACTTAGTTTTCGTGATGGATGGACTTGTTCATATGGAATTGATTGTATAAAATATTTTTCGTGAAATTTTATCATACGAGCGTGTATTTTTGCTACTTGAAATGTTGTACATGTATCTTCGGGGAACCAAACAATTGTTGCTTGTGTTCTCGTTGTAGGGTCGCAATAACCTTGATCATTTTTACAAGGTAATCGGATTCCTTGATAGATCATTGTATTATCTGATAAATCTCGTGTTAGTTGTATTTTTTCGAGTTGTATTTTCCAATCGAAAAACATTATTTCTTGGTATCCTTTATTTTTTGTGTCTGCTTTGCAGTTTGATGGGTCATTTATACCAATGTGTGGTATCCAATGTTTATCGTGTAGGTCATAGGTTAATCGTCCGTGTGCGCCGTTATACGGGTATTTTTCGTCTAGTTTTATATGTCCTTGGTGTCTTTCAAGTTGTGATTGATGTACAGAGTCTGGAAAAACTTGAAAATTAACTAACTTTCTTTGGGAGTTTTTATTTTGTGTGATGTTTAGTCTAAGTAATTCATTTTTACAATCGTCGGGATTGAGATGTAAAAGACGTTCTATATTACTTTGATAGAATGATTCATGGTCAAGTCGGTTTTTGTTTCCATTCGAGACTTGTGAACAATGTACTTTCTTTTCGGAAAATGTTGCTGTGAATTTATAACCTGTAACTGTTGTTGCTCGGGCTTTTGAATAGAGTGTTGCTATTACATCTGTGGTTTCTATAGCTTGTGGTTCTGTTTCACATTGTGATACTTGATTTATTGCATATTTATGTAGTGTTTTTTGTTCATTTTCTTCACAATCGTAATGTGTTACTAATAAATCTTGTGGTCCTGTACGAGGAGAAGGGTTTATGTTTTGATTTGAGATTACTAGAAAAAGGAGTTGGAGAAAAATTAATAATTTTAGAATATACATGTGTATGATAATCCTGAGTATGGATTATAAAATGTAATGTAGCCAATTGTGTTTTTGGTATATCTGTCGTATTTGTATATTACTTCAGTAGTTATAAACGGTGGTGGTAGTGATTGAGCTGTTATGTTAGGTGGATTTAATGGGTAGGGATGTTGGGTAATATTATTTAACTTAACTGTGATTTCAAACTTTAATTGTAAACTGTTTTGTTGGAGTATTTGAATATTGTGATCACGGATATCGTTGTGAATATCTTGGCGATATTGTAATCTATTAAGTGCCCAGTTATGAAGGCGGTTACTTTCTTGATGTTGTCCAAATAATGGTGGAGGTGCTGTAAATGTATTCCAATCTAGTCTTAAAGGAATATTTGTTGTTGATTGTTCTCGATATCTGGCGTCGAGATTATTTGGAAAATTTAAGTTAAAAGGTGGTGGTGAAATCTGGCTTATTGATGGTGTTGATGGTAGTGATAATGTTTCTGGTAGTGATGAGGATGTTGTTGTATCCGTAGAAATATCTATGGGGTCATTGACTAAATTTGGTTCACCTTGTGTAAATGAATGTGTAGTCCAATATGGGAATCGTGATGTTTGGTTTGTGGGGTTGAAAGGATTTTCACGTATTTGCTCAGATGTTGGTGTTGAACCTAAGTAATCTGATGGTAGGCTTGAGGTGCTACGTTGTGAAAGAAGCGTAGGGGTTTCTGGTAATATACCAATGGGGTTTTCTGGAGTGTTTTGTGATGGGGATTGAGGTATATCAAAATGAACTCGGGGAGTTTGAAAATTTCTGTTTCGTCGAGGATGTATAATTTGTCTATTTATTTCGACTGTATTTTGGTTTTGACTAGAATTTCTTATTCTACTTAGATCTTGTGGTAGTGTTGGATATAGGTTATATGTTGGTTCGCTTAAAGGTGCTTGTCGTTGAACTGGTTCTAGTGGTTCTGATAAACGAGCATGTCGTTCTTCAAAGGTGTATGGATTGTCTTGAAAAGAAATTCGTGTAGATGTTTGAGGATTTTGAGTAGTTGAAGGTGGTGTTTGGTTATTTTGGGATGATGTCGGTGAAGACTGATTCTGTGACTGTTGGGTAGCAATTTTTGATGGATTTTTGAATTGTTACTTTAGTGGGAAGGTTTATGTTTATTATAATATTCTTCCAAAAAAAGAATTAGAAGGATTGTTGCTAGGGCAAATGTGAGGATTGCTTTCTTTATACATTTACATATTGTCAAAATGAGGGATGATAAGAATGCTATGAAAATTACAAACAATAAAAAAATATCGGTTCTACTGAAAATTGTTCGTATCATTTAGACAAGTTATATGACTCGTACCTGTGGATGTAATCAAGGGTTTTGGAAAGTTGGAGGAATAGTTCGAGTATAGTGTAGAAAATTAAAAAAATGTTACAAAAAATGATTAGGATTATTAGAAAAGATTCAAGTATATCAAAAAGAAATATTATAAAGGTTTCAAGTATTGTAAAAAAATGTTTAAGATTTATGAGTATTTGAGTAACTGATTGAGAGAAGAGCATTTAAGAAATGATCTCTTGGTCGAATATTTTTTGCTGTTTGAGGCGATTTTCTAGTGTGGTCGGATTATTTATTAGTTTTTTGACAAGTGGGTTGAGTTCTGTAAAAAATTGTTGGGGGCAATTTTCATGGTGACTGGGAGGTCGTCTTTTTCTTTATTTTTGTTTGTCAAATGATCCGGGGTATGGTGAGATTTTTATACTTTAGGCTAATTAAAATGTTCATTTTGTTACTTTAGGCTAAGTTAACAAATTTGCTTTGGGGGTATTCGTGGTCTGAGTTGGGGAAATATTGTTGATCTTTGGGTTATTAGATAAGGGAGGGGTACGGTATTATGGTGATATTTATTTTAGTTGTCAAGTTGGAGTGGTTTGCTTATTTTTGACCTGGAGGTCGTAAAGTTATAGTTATAGATGTGCCTGGAGTTCTATATGATTCGTCTAATTGGTCTTAGTTTGAGTTAGAGAAAGTGACGGATTGGATGAATCCTATTGGTTTATTTTGAACTAGAATTATTACGTACTTGTCAGCATGTTATTTTGAAAAATGTAAATGAAAAATGTTTCGAAGGTTTCAAGATTGTGAAGTATAATGTTAAAATTACTTTTGAAATTCCACTTTCTTTAAAATTTTAGATTGGGGGATGAATATTTTATAGTTTTTACGTGGTTGATTTCGGAGTCTTGTTGTTTTTCGATTTTCTGATTTGTCGATTTGTTCTTGGGGTATTATTTGTTCGGTCATTTTTCTATTTTTTCTTTGTTTTGGGGATTCTTTATGGTTTTGTGTATTGTTTTTGGTGGTGGTTGGTTTTGTGTTTTGATTTTCGGTGGGGTTATCATTTTGTTCTGTGTTTTTCAGATGTGGTTCATTTTGAATGATTTTTAATCCTGTGAAAGAATATAATTGAGTTAATTCGCGGAGTGCGTATTCTTTTGGGTAATAAGGTAATAGGTTGTTTCGATGTTGAACGATTTCTTTTTTGTTTGAGTCGGTAATTTTATATGTGACATCAGTGGGTTTTGCAATTATTTGGTATGGTCCTTTTCGAAGGGGTTGTAATTTTTTAGAAATTCCTTTTTGTGTATTAAAATTAGGTATTAAAACAAATGTTCCAATTTTTAATTCGGAGGCTGGTGTAAAACGTGAATTGATTTGTTCATTAATGTTTTGTCTTTGTAATAACTTTTTTGTTATTTTTTGATAAATTTCATTGTGTTTTTTATCTCTATTTAGAATCCATTCGGTGTGTGTACCGGAGGCTAGTTTAAGAATTTGTGGGTGATGAAAATGATCTTCATCGTGTGTATGTAAAGGTAGGTTATAACAAATTGAGTCTTTATTTGGTTGACAATAACCTTGTGCGTTTTTATGAGAATTTGCTGTAAACATTATTGGTTTGCGTGGCTTTTGGTTAAAAACCATTTCGTATGGTGACATTCCTAAAGTTGTCGTAATTTGTGAATTATATGCTAAGGGAAATAATTTTACATCTGCTGACCATTCGGTATATTTTGTATCATTTCCGTTGATGATACATCTAAGATATTCTTGTAATGAACGGTTCATACCTTCGACTAAGCCGTTTGTCCAAGGTGCATGAGATGTACGTGGTTTGTGTTTAATGTTATATAAATGACATAGTGTGATAATTTCATTATTTATGAATTCTGTACCGTTGTCTGTAACTAAAATTTCTGGTAGTCCGAATTTTGCTATCCAGTGTTCATAGAGTGTTGTGTAAGCGTAATAAGCGTTACAATGTGGTACTGGGTTAAGTGCTACATAATGTGTAAATGCGTCAACAATTACCATAATGTAGGAGTTTCCTTCGGATGAGGGTGAAATTGGTCCTTTAGTATCAAATGAGATACGATGATTAAAGTACAAACTTTGTCCTTTAAAATCTTGTTTTTGTGCTATTTGTTTTTGATTTGGGTAAGGTTTATTTAGTTGACATACTATACAGTCATTGCATAGTACTTTTATCCAAATTGGTGCATTTGGGAAATAAAAATTTTGTATAAAATTTGAATATGTTTTCTCTGATCCAGAGTGTCCTTTAATATTTTGTGTATGTGAAATATTAAAAGCTATAAGAATCATACTTAAAGGGAGACATGGAACTGTAGATTCATTCAGGTTATACTCTAAAAGGTCTGTATTTTCGTTAATGGTTGTGTTGTTAAATTTGCGAAAGTATCGGAGGAGTGTTTTGTTTCCTAGAATGGTTGAATCTGCTTTGATAGGTTTAGTTTTATATTTGTGCCATGATTTCAGTTGTCGAATTACTGGGTCAAGGTTTTGATATTGTTTCAGTGTTGAAATTGTAATTAGTTCTGTTGGGGGGAGAAAAATGTTTTCGATTTCTAATTTAGATAAAGGTATTGTATCAAGTGGGTCATGGAGGTCAAAAACTTGATTTATTGTGTATTTTGAATCATTTGTTTGTGGTCCTGATAAATTTATTTTATCAGTTAAGTCTTCTTTTTCAATTAGTGGAAAATGGTCTTTTTTAGGCGGGTGTTGTTTTGTTCGTTTTTGTTGGGTGTTATTTTTTATCCATTGAGAATATGGGATTGGTTTGAAAGTTGATGTTCCAAGTAAATCAACTTCATAATGATTATTTTGACAATCTAAATAAAGTGGGAAATGTTGTAAACTATTTATTTGTGATTGTTCAATATCAGTTTTTACTGCATATTTGCATTCCAATCGGGGTGATGTTTCGTTTTCTGCAAGGTAGAATTTTGTGTTTTTGGGTATTTCAACTGTTGTTTTTCGTGTAAGTAATTCAGGTGGTGTATTTCGACTTAAGGTGTCTGGTAATGCAAGATTTTTTCCTGCAGTCCAAACTATATGTAAGTTTGGAAATTTCATTAGAATTAGTTGAAATCTGTAAACTCGGTGGTTTGGGTTAGATTTTTGTGTAAAGAGAAAGATGATTGGTTTATGGTCTGTGAATAGAACTGTTGGATGTTTTGATCCAAGTATCAGAAATTCATATTCTGTCAGTGTATATATTATGGCTGTACATTCTCTCATTAGAGTTGAGAGTCGTAGCTCTGCTTGAGTGAATAATCGAGAATTTGCTGATATGAGGTTCATTTTATTTGTACCATTATGTGATTGTAATAGTGCTGCACCGATGCCAAAGTTCGAAGCATCGCACATTGCATAAAATGGTTGATTTGAATCTGGAATTGTGTTTGAAATTTGTTCAGTTAAAAGTTTCTTTACTTCTTCAAATCGTGTTTGATGTTCTGTGTTCCATTCAAAATTATTTTGTTGTCTAAGGATGTCATAAAATGGTCGTAGATATAATTGAATTTTATAAACATATTTACTTAAAAAGTTTAACATTCCAAGAAATTCTTGGATTTTCTTTTTATTTGTTGGTGGTTGAAGTTTTTGAATAGCGTCAATGCGTGATTTCAATGGAGTGATTGTTTTTCTTTCTATATTATGTCCTAAGAATTTAACTCTTGTCAAAAAGAAGTGTGATTTATCGGGGGCGGCCTTCAGATTTTCGTTCTGAAGTATTTGGTGATATTTTTCTAAAACATTGAACATCTCGTCTTTTGTTTGTGATTGCATAAAAACATCGTCTAAATAGGTGATTGCGTTTTTCTTGAGTATCAGTGGTCTAAAAATTTTGCTCATAAAAGCTGAAAATGCTGCTGGTCCTATGGATATTCCATAGAATAAGCGGTTGAATTCATATTGTTGGTTTCCGATAACAAATTGTGTTAAACGTCGTGATTGTTCATCTAGTGGCATTTGATTGTATGCACTATTCATATCGGCGGTTGTAAAGTATTTGCCGTTTATTTTTGTTAAAATAACTTGTATTGGTTCAATGGGCCAATTACATTTTGATTCATCTATAAGTGAATTGAGGTATCTAGCATCGAGAACGATTTTCAATGATTCTCCTTTAGCTAGTATGATAACAGGGTTGATAAATGTGTTGCCTTTTGGTTGTTCTTCTTTATTAACCGGTGATATAATGTTGTATTGTTCTAAAATATCGAGTAATCTGTTCACTTTATCATGTAAGTGAATTGGTACTTTACTTGCTCTCTGTTTTTTGAAAACTGCGTCTGGTTTTAACGGGAGATGTAGTGATGAACTGATTTTTCCAACATCGAATTTTGATGTTGCATAGACTGATGAATATTCAATTAGCTGTTTGGCTAACTTTTCGAATTCGTCTTGTGTTATTTGTGAATGTTGGAAATTAAACATTGTTAAAAATTTCTGTTGGTCCTCTGTGTAGTTACTTATGTTGAATGTAGGTTTGAAATATGGAGTTTTTGTGAAATAATCCGTATTTCTGTTTTCGTTACTTATTATATTATTTATAGATAATTCTTCATTAAGAAATGTAGATTGGCAAATATCTAGTAGTTGGAGTATATTATTTACGCGATAGGCTTTTTCGTGTATTGGTGATATTGTAGCGTTGGTTTCACAATATCCTAAAAGTCCTAAAGGTAATGTTACTTGGTAAGTTGTGTTGTTATAGACATGTAAGGAAATGATATCTGAATTCGAATTTTTCAAATATTTTATGGATGATATTGTGATTTTGAAAAATTTGTGAATAGGTTTGAATTCAAATTCTGACATATAAAATTTTTGTTTGTTTTGTTCTTTATCATATTGGTGAACTTGTTTGATTGAAAAATTATAGATATTTCCTGATAGTGGTTTTAGGTGTTTTCTTTGTTGGTTAAATATCGGGTAGAATTTTGAAAAGAATGGTGGTTGTTTATTTAATCTTTGAAAAAATGTTAAGGATGTTTCTTTTGTTTTTGTATATTTATCTTTGATTAATATTTTACTATTTAGTATGTTAATTGTTGGTATATACTTCGAAATAAATGGTATTCCAATGATATTATATTTAATGTCAGTGATATGGAATATTTGTTTAAATGGCTTATTTAAAATTTTGCTTTGTTCCATTGTTCTGGTGGGGAGGAGAAATAATTGGATTTTTCCGTAGTTTATCAATGTTGATCCTTGTGCTGTTGCTAGTTTGCTGGAGGTTTCAAGAGGTGTTAGCTTTGGGTGTAAGGTTTTTATTTCATTCCATGTGGGGATGTTTATTATGTTTGATTCTGCTCCTGAATCAATTAAAAAATCTATTTCAAGGTCTGGTGGTTGAAATTCTTTATTTCTTGGGCTTTCTAAGAGAAATGGTATTGTCCAAATTTTTTCTTTGGGTTGTTCTTTTTGTACATTTTGATAAATGTGGTTTGTATTCAAGCATTTTGTTTTGGTATTTTTATTGGTTTGATTTGTAGTGTTAATCTCATTTGATTCTTGCGTCGTTGGTGTGGAATTTATGGGTGTAGTGTAATAATTTTGAAGAAATTCTGATTGATTTTCATATATGTGTGATGGAAAGGGTTGTTCATATATGACAGATTCATAGTCATTTTCGACTTTTATCATATTGATAGAAAGAGTGTTTTCAGTGTCGCTTTCTGAATCTGATGATGTACAGTTTATTTGATTGAGTTGTAACGTATCAGTTACTGTGTCATCAATACCTGGAGGGTCTGATGTTGTTTCTGGATTAGATTGTACTTGATTGATTTGTCTTTGATGTTTAGGTGTACTACTTCTGTGGCGATTATTAGAATTATTATAGTTATTATTATTCCGGTGTGGTGATTGGGAATAATTTCTATAACGATTATTATAACTTGGGTGTCGATTTTGTGAATTATTTCGCGATCTGTTTTGGTAATTATTGTTTGGTCTGTTATAGTTCGATCTATTATATGAGTTATTCCTTGATTGATTGTTCGGGTAATTCTGGTTTCGGTTGTTTGAATAACTTCTATTTCGATTATAGGAGTAGTTTCTATTCCTATTGTATGATGAATTTCGTGATTGGTTGTTTGGATAGTAGTTATTTCTTGATTGGGAATTAGATCTAGAAACAAATCGTTGTGTATTTGAATTTGATCTGGAGTAGTTATTTCGACTATTTGGTCTATTGTAGTGATTTTGTGATGAATTATACGTGTTTCTTCGTTCTGGTGATCTTCCTCTATAACTTGAGTTATATGGTGATTGATTTCTTGTATAATTTGTATTGTTCGGGAGTGGTTTTCCTGAACTGTTGTTGCTGTAAACTGTTTTGTTCGGTAGATTTTGATCTTTTTTCATGTATTGATAGAATGATTTATTTGGTTCTTTATATTTTTGAGGTTTATTTTGATTGTCTTGCTGTTTTTGTCTACATTCGGAAATACTATGTCCGTATCGTCGGCAATAATTACACCATTTTTTGAAAGATGGTTTGCCTTTAAAGTTTGGGTTCTTTTCGTAAATATTGAGTATTTCAGTGATTTTTTCAACGAGGTCTGTCTCTGATTCCTGTATATTATTAATATTAGTGGGAGTCGTTTCAATTCTGTTAACGTATTGTAATTTCAGATTTTCCGTTTCTTCTAGTTTCATCGTGATTTCTGCTTGTTCTAATTTGTCTACTAGTTTTCGAAAATCTAAATCGGGTTCTCGAATTGAAGAAGGATGGGATGCTCTCTTTTTTATTGCTATTTTCCTTAATTGTGGTGTTAAGGTCATCATTAAGATTTCTGTCATCTTTGTGTTTTTATAGTCATGTGTATTTAATGAATATGCTTTTCGAACTAGTGTTTCGATTCGTACTGCTATTTGCTTGATGGTTTCGTTTGGTAATCTGCGAATTTCATTACATAAAACTCTTTGTTGTTGTTTGTTTCTTTCGGAGTCAAACATTTTTGAAAATTCCTGTGTAAACCTTTTCCAGTTTGATTTTATTTCTAGAGGTAGTACTGAAAACCATTTTTGGGCTGCGCCATCTAAGGTTGTTGTATTAACGCTGTGCGTCGATGTATCCAATTTTGATGTAGTGGCGTATTTATTGGTTCAGGTCCAATATTTAAAATCAGGTTTGCTGTTACTGCATTTAAATAATCTTCTACAGAGTATTCAGGGTCTGTTCCTGTGAAAACCATTAAAGGTTTGTTTGATGTTATTGATGATCCACCCATAAGGTATGGATTCATTGTCATTTGTAATGATTCTGCTGCATTTGGCATTTGAGAAAAATTTGAAAGTTGGTTTCTTGTTATTTCATGTTGTTGGAGATAATATGGGAGTGGTATTTCATTTTGCATTTGTGATGCTTGATACGAGTGTGCAGTCATTGGATTTTGTTGTTGAATTGGTTGAAAAGATTGTGTATTAATTAGATTTTGTTGTTGAATTGGTTGTTGATGTTGTGCATCTATTGGTTGTGGAGAAAAATTTCTATGATTTGTACGTGTTCTCTGTATTCCTTGTCTACGATATTCTTGAGTATTTGGTGCAAATATATCTGGTTGTAAGAAATCATCATCTGAGGATAAATAATCCATTTGATAAGATGTCTGTTTTTTATTTCTATTTTGTTGAAAAAATGGGTAATTTTCACTGTGATCCTGTGGAGGATTTGTTTGGAAATTTATTGAATTAGGTTGGCTCATTGGGTTATCCCAATTTCGAGATCTTGTATATTGGTTAAAATTTCTTTGTGGTTGATTATATGTTTTTGATGGATGTGTATAATTATAATTATGGTCTGTAAAGTTGTTTCTAGTGAATGTTTTGCGTGTTTTTGATGGTATTGTCATGGGTCTGTATGTTTGGTAATCCATATGTGAATATTTAGGGGCAACCGAAGGTTTAACGGTTGATTGTAAGGTTACCTGTGTTTGTGAAGGATTTGTATTTCTTGGTGTTGTTAAATTTGGGCGTATTGGTGAAATACTTTGTTGTGTAGTTGTTGTGTGTACAATTTCTTCATTTATGAAGTGTGATGGTGTCTGGATATCTTGTTGAGTAAGATTCCTAGTTCCATTGAGGTTTTCATTGTGTATAACTGTAGAGTTTAAACTATTATTTTGTGTATCGGGTAAAAATGTATTATAGTTTAATGGTGTCGCATCAATGGTTAATGGTATTACTTTTACATAATCTCTTATGTAAGATATTGTACTTATTGCTTGACTCGAGATTGTTTGTGGGAAGCTTATAAATGCGGGATGAGACCATTCGGGGTCCCAAACATAATCTGATTGTTCTGTGATAGCGGTATCATCGTTCGAGTTTTGGGGTCTAAAATTTTTTCTTGCTTGTGCAATTAAATCAATATTGTGTGTGAAATAATCTATTATAAACCATGCCAAAATTTTTTGTAGATCGTGTTTTGTATGTTGTGAAACGTCGTCTTTCGTGAAATTTTCTTTAATGATGTTCAAATAACTAGAGAGTAGTGTGATTTCATGTCGTACTCTTAAATGTTTAGATGTTTCTGTCGGTGAGACATTTGTTATAGGGATTTCGTTTTCTAATATCGAAATATAACTATATATTATTGCGAAAACTTCATTGGTGAATATGGAGTTTGCTCTTTGTGAGTTATGATATTGGATGCTTTTTATATATTCTGAAAAAACTTTTGAAAATTCTAAATTAAGATCGTCTGTTTGAATTGTATATTTTCTATTATTATGGTTTGGTGAGGTGAATTCTATGGAGTAGATTCCATACTGTTGTGTTATGTTGCATATATCTTTTAAGTAGTGGTCTATGATTTGTCTTTTGATTTTTACATCTGGGAACTCTGTTTTACATGGACTTATTCCGGGTTCAAATAAATTTACGAGTAAATTTTGACAAAATATGTGTTGTCCTCTATCAGTATCTGCGTCTACTATAAAAGGAAAGATTTCATCATCATCTGGACTTTCTTCACCTGGGGTGTGCGTTGAGCTCATTTTTTCGTTCGATGACTGTTAATATGTAATTATTAATGTGTCGAATTGGTTGATTCCAATTGTATAAATGTACTGGTTTGTGTTTATACTGCTTTTTTATTCTTCTTTTTCCTCTTTTTGATGAATTTGAAGTTGTTTCTGAGTCAGAAAAATATAATTGATCGTGAAGTGGGTAATTTTTATCTATTGATTCTTTTAGTTTGTAAAGTTCGTCTAAACTGTTGGTTTCTGATTCTGAAAATGCGTTTCGATTTTTTGAAAATCTTTTTCGTGTTATTTGTCTTTGTTTCGTTATTATTTTTCTTTTTAGTGTTTGTCGTTTTGTTCGAATGTATCCAACTGTTTGTGTATGAGGTGTGATTACAAGGTCGAATTTTTTGTTATCTATTTCACAATTGTGTAAAACGATTGTTTGTTTATTTCCTAGGTTTTTAAATGACATAAGGTTTAGGATGACGGATGCAAAAGGTTGTTAAATGGTTTCTATTTTCTTAAACTGTTAGTTCTTACGATTTTTTGGTTAGCTTAACCTGGGTCTGTTTGTTCAGGGTTGGAGAGAAAAGTATATCGATTCCGAAGAATGATTTTTTACTTTCTCGTGGCTAGTATAAGTTAAGGTGTTAACTTACTTAATCTTACTTAGGGGTAGTGATTGTGTTCAAGGGTTGGAGAATAGTAAATCGATCCACAAGGTTCAGGTATAATTAGAACGCGAGTAGTTCGTTAGGTACTATTTTAAACTTACTAAGTCTAAGATTTATCCTGGGTCTGGTAAGAGGGGGGGGGGGTCAAGTGAAGGATGAATAACCGAAGTTCTTCACTTTTTATCCTAATTTGAATGATTAGTTTTGTTTAAAAATTTCTATTAGTCTTGGGTCTTTAGAAAGGGTTGGGTAGTGAATCGACGTTTGAGGTCGTTAGACACTAATTAAGTGGGTGGGGGAGAACAAAGTTGTTCTGTTTGATCCAAGGATAAGCCTTGATGATCAAATTTGAAATTTAATTAAGTAGAAAATGATTTAAGATCCAAGGATAAGCCTTGATGATCTGGTTTTAAAATTAAGTGAATTTAAGTTTTAATAAAATTTTAAATGTGTGTAAAGGAAAGATTTAGTGTTTTGATGATATTAGTGAGTTTATGATTGCTGTTATGTTTTAGGTGATGGAGCTGGAACAACAGGATGATTTATGATTATTAACCATTTATTGTCATGCTACTAATTTTTATTTTTTATTTTTCAATAAATATTTTTCAAACATGTTTTGTATATTACTGCAGAATTTTAGGAAAACGATCTTAGATCTTTTTATCAATCGTTATTGTATATTAATAATTTTGTTTAGCGCCTGAAATGATTTTGAAGATTAACTTCAAGGTTTTATGTTTGCAAATGAAAATCTAAATTCATTGCCAGTAGTATTCTAAATATAAAAGTTTGTTCTGGTTTTTGCCTAACTATCATATAGCTATATGGCAAGTTTCTACTTTGTCGTATGTCGTCTCTGGTTCGAGGTCTTCTTCCAATTCCGGGTAGTTCTGTTATGGTTCGGAATATTGGCTCTGATCTATTGAGTCGTAGAGACATTTCGATTAAATTATTGTCGTATAACATTTTGTAAATGTTTTTGTCTAATTTCTAATCTATTTTGGTTAATTCTAAGCTATTAAGGTCTTGTTCGAGACTTATGGTCGCACCAGATGAGTTAGGACCGAGGTGGTTAACTCATAGAGTAATTTCGGATAGGGTACACCGTCTGCTCGTCACGCTATCTTATTTTCGGCCGGATAGATTCGTGCAACTTCTTAGTCTAATACCGATCCTAATCTTACTCTTATACTATCTAGTCTCAGGTTGTTTAACTAGTCTCTGCTAGGCTCAATAGATCTAGGGTATACTGGTTTATTGCGGCTGCTGAAGTGCTCGGGAGAGTCCAACTAATTTCTAAGTTAAATTCAAATCTCTCTGGTGCTGAAATTACAAGTAACTTCAGCACTTACAAATAAGTGGGTTGTTAGTTAGATGGATCATGATTGGTTAATATTAAATACTTTACATTGGTAAAACATTTAATTTATCCAATCATAAAATATAGTTTAGATCAGGTTCCAACTGCTTTTCCTGATTTAGAAATTCTGCTACAATTTGTTAAGAAGTACAGTGCTAATTTAAATTATTCGGACACATCGGATTAAAATTGAAACTTAAAACGTGTTTTTCTTAACTTGAGTTGACGTTGAATTTATGTTCAAAAAGATGGCAACATATCTTGCAAATATCAGCAGAATTAATATGATGAAATTTGTTTTGCGAAATTTGTGCACTTCATTTTATCTTAAAGCTGAATCAATTTAGGAGTTTTAGTCAATCCAAAAATACTTAAAAACTCCCTATTCAATTGTTAACATAATTAGAATAAAATGAGCCTCTTATGTAGCCCAAGAAGGGTATTATCTCAAGAAGGGTATAATCTCGAGAGCCTTGCGGAAAACGTTTGGAAATTGCTTTTAAATAAATAGATGGTGTTTTCTATGCAAAAGAAGATCTTTTTGTCTCTCTATCATAAAAAAGTTAATTTATACACTGTTCTGGAGATTAAACCCTTCTTGAAGTTTGTTAGACATTTAAAAGGCTCACTTTATTATGATTGTTAATGATCGATTTGGTAGTTTTGACATCCCTTTTGAATGACTAAAAAGCCAAAATGATTCATTTTTGGGAAAAATGTGGGGCCCGAGTTTTGAAAACACTGCGCTCTATATTAATTCTGCTGATATTTAAAGCAAGATTTATCTTCATCATTTTCTACCTACAGTCAAACTAAAATGAGAAAAAACGTTATACATATCAAGTTGAATCCGTTATGTCCGGATAACTCAAACCACCATTGTTAGTCAAAAATATTTCACTGAAATTGTATTGTTCGGACCAACATTACGAAGCCAAACTGCACAATGGCTAGGAGCACTTTCTGGTTAGTGTAGGTCTCTGGACAGGTCTTTAAACATTTTAAAATTGCGTCGGAACGATCAGAAAAAAGAAAGATCAAAGAGAGCAGAATCCGCTCAAAATTCACAAAATACACAGTTTTTTTTTATTGAGTCTGGATTATCTCAGTGTCTTAACACTTACCAAAAAATCGACAGCTTTTTGTTACTGTCAGGGTGAAAAAGACCACGTAAAATTTATGAACAGTTGCTTGTGTTTTTTCTAAGGATTCGACCCATTCGCCAACCAAAGGGTCCCCACTTTGTTATTATTTCATATTATTTCACCTTAGGCCGACCAACCCTGAAATTTTTCTAAAAGCACCTTTGGCGCCATTATATTCTAAGTTTGATGGGAACTGCGCGCCCAGAAAAAACGCTTCATTTGGTCAAAATTTTCTAAAAAGTGCCCAAAGAGTTTTTTACTGTTTTTTTTTTCAAAAATTTATCTGTGGGGCAATTTTTTTTGGTTAAAATAGGGTTTTTATAGTGTTGCGAGAAAGCTCGGATAATCAGTTTGGTCGACTTAAAAAAACGTCAACGTTTTTTTTTTTTTTTTGAAAATCCAAACCCCCTCTCCCTCGAGAAAACCCCTACATCCGCCCCTGACTGAAAAGGTCACCCATTGGTTACTATTTTACGGCATCCATTTTTCATCAAACAGCCCTTAAAACATTATCTGCCAATATGCAATAAACTGAGGGGGTAAGCGAGCCGACATTTTTGTAATTCAAAACGTTTTTTTTTTTTAATTATAGTCATTACAAAAAAAAACGTTATAGACGTCATTTTGGCCTGCTTTTCGAAATTTGGGCCGCGCTGAAGGTTTTGTCAAACTAACATCTCTATCATGTTTTGGGATAGCTCGAAAAATACGTTGTGAAGTTCCCCCGCCTAACCTTGAGAGAATGCCATGTCTGCCTGTGGATGTATTCATACAAAGGCACAAAAGGTTTCCACGTGAGGTTGGAATTGTGTTGTTCGGCAGGTGCGCAACTTCGGAGAGCGTCTGATGGATGCGAAGTCGGGTGGGAAGAGGGGGGTGGAGTTGCAGAGTGCAGTGTTCTACTCCTCCCGGTTTGGATACAAGCTGTGCCTCCTCCTCTACCCGGACGGACTGCAGTCTGCCAAGGGATCCCACCTGTCCATATTCATCAAAGTACTCCGAGGTGCTTTTGTGATTTTTTCCTTTTGATGCTATCAGAAATGCCTTTTCAGTGTTCTTTTGAGTGATTTGAAAGACATGAGGATTGCCTGTTTCTGTGCAATTGGCAGAGAATGTTCCGACCATAGATAGTCTTCAGAAAACTACGGTTTATATAGTTTTGTTTTCCAAATTAGTGTAGTTTTTTCTGCTTGGTATGATAGAAGGATCTGCGTAAAAATATAATTAGGGCATATTTGACAGTCATAGTAAAATAGGCAAATTGGACAAAAATTTTGTAGATAAATGACAAAAAAATGTTTGCCAAAATGAAACTAAAAAACTCCAAAACTAGCTTTACATGCTTTAAAAATAAAGATGCTTTAAACAAGACTGCTCGCATATCAGGGCAAAGCGCCCTGAATGTTCCGACTGTCTCTTAATTTATATCGAATATTTTTTGGGAAAAGAAACTATTGAAAACCTGTACACTTTGGACAAAATCAAAGTGTCAAATTTTGAGTCGTACGAAATTACTACGACCAATTAGCTAGCCTCAATTCACTTTGGAACGATTTTGTTATGCGGGATTATTCGCCACGCATAATTAATTTGCGTTACGCTTTCAGCGTTATGGATAAACTCTTCAAATCACACATAATTTAGTCCAGAGCATCTCGACACTGGGAAAATTTTTATGGATTTTTTTTAAATGTCATTTGAATCACGACTGAAAGGGCTTCAATATGATATATCACTCAAACCAGTCCGACTTTGTGGTACTTGATTTTATGGTACTTGATTTTGTGGTTCTGAAAACAAAAAAAAACTAAAACAGACCCGAATACAAAGTTCCTCTCCATTTTCAATAGTCGGAACAAAAATGTGTATTCAAATTTTAGATCCCCTCCCGTGACCTACGCGATTGAAGTCGAGAACGAATACGCTCGCGCAAGATAGATGGCGATCGAAATTTCGCATTCCAGCCGAAAATTTTGAGTCTCGCTACATCGCGAATTGATTTAAGATCAGTCCAATTTAAGCGCCCCCCATATATTGGAAGACACGCACCCCTACTGCTCTCCTTTTGCCATTAATTTTGGCTTTATGGTCTTAAATTGACGTGGAACATGCTTTTGACACTAAAACTACTAGTTTCCCATTTTGTTATAAAAAACCCTATTTGTTGATTATTTTCCGACATAAAAACCCTTCCCCTTAATAACTCTCAACGTCAAACTAGATTTCTAATTCCAATTGCAGGAACAGGTTGGGGGGGGGGGGTAGTATGCTGAAAAAGAAGTAGGTGGTTAGTAGTCTAGTTTAAATTTCAGGTGATTTCGACAACTATTTGCAGTGGCCTTTCCCCCACACTGTCAAAATAGCAATTCTGTCTCAAGATCAGTCGCGACAACACATCGTGCAGCGGGTCAACCACAAGTTCAATGCATTGGCAAACGAGTCAAACAGCGCAGCCTCTTCAGTGTCGTCGTCACAGCGAAACGGTAGCAATCGAATTTTGAATTCCTCCAACTTTGGAATTTTGAATTTAATTTTCAGTCCAATTTTGTGAATAAGTTAGAACTGGTATTTTTTGAGAATTTATATGAAGTCATGTAGAAATTTGGTTTCTGGCTAATTCAAGTTCAATATCATGTAAGTTTTTTTAAAATTTTGATTCCCCTAGCATGCAAATTTTACAAGTTTTGTGAATCGTCGAGAAAAAAAGAGTTTGCATGATTGGTTATTGAATGGTTATTGAAATAACCTGTATGTATGAGTTAAGCCTAAAAGCTACCCCTGTATTTACTTTCTCAGGTTTTCAACATCATTCGAAATGAACGAAACAAAATTTCCATTTTTTGCCGTACCTTAAGTCTTTCATTGATTTAATTTTTGATACAAAATATGGACGGAAATTTCTATTTTAACAATTATACCTAATTTTTTTCTGGTAGGGTCTTCGTCTACCGCGTCGTCCACAGCCACGAACGGACATGCGTCCCGGCAGCACTCGGCGTCGCCGATTGTCGGAAACTCCTCGGGTCTCATTGGACTCTCTCGATTTGTATCCCAAGAACTCATTTTGTCCAGTCAGCAATACTTGATGGATGAAACTCTCACCATTTGCGCATCTGTTATGGGCAGTGACAACAATAATAATTTCAAGCAGCCGGAAGTGTTCCCGCGAACCAGTGAAATTTGAAACAAAAAAATCAACGCAGCCAAAAATTCAACAATTGATTTTATAGCGTTACTATAACATTGATTTTTTCCAAATGATGACTATTTTAGATGATTGTAATGTTTTGATATCAATTCGAATTAAATTTGAATATTTGAAATAAAACTAAAGCTGTATGAACTTTAATGAAAAAAAAATTGAGGTTTCGCAGAGGATTTATGAAAGGCTATCATCATGCCGGTGCAAGCATAATTAATTTGTATTGTTTCCAAGTAGTAAAGTATTCTCTTAAAATATCCTTGCAAAACGAATGAAGTTGGAAATTTAAAACGCGATTTCTAAGCAAATTTTGTTTTATTATCATTATTTTTTTTCACCTAAGGTTATTCCAGTTTGAGAAAAATGCGTTTTATACTTCAAATTTTATGCCTTTCATCCTGATAATTTAAATCGAAATAACTTAGATGAATGTTGGTTTTCCGCTATTTTTTTGGCAAGCTAATTTTTTCTATCGAGAAGAGCGCCAGTAAGTCGGAAAAAAACATTCCGTAAAAAAAATGAAGTTTTCACTCCCAAAAGTTCCTTGCACTTAACAAAAATTTTCAAAATTCAAATCCCTGTTCTCTAAGAGACAAAGTGCACATCTTAGAAACCAAAACCATCTCCCAATCAAACCTTAGGATAAACAAACAAAAACTATTCGATGCCTAGTGAGTTTTATCCTTTTGGTTATAACTCATAGAGTAACTTCAGATAGGGTACACCGTCTGCTCATCATGCTATCTTATTTTCGGCCGGATAGATTCGTCCAACTTCTTAGTCTAATACCGATCTTAATCTTAATCTTACATCTCCTAGTCTCATTAGATCTACTGTGCACCGGTTTACGCGAGTTAGTTCCAGAATGAGAACAACTGTATTCTAAGTTTAATCCAAATTGTTTTGATGTTGAAACTACAAGAAGTTTCAACACTTACAAATAAGTGGGTTGTTAGTTTGATGGAGTATGATTGGTTAGTTTTAAATATTTTATAGAGATAAAATATCATATTAATAACCAATGATAAATACCAGTTGAGATCTGGTTCCACCCATCCGGGGTTTAGAGAGTTTTAGTTTTTCAATGTTCACATTGTAGTGGATGATGGATGGTGGTGTTTTTCTTTAGGGGTTGCGAGCATATTCTTTTTTCTGGCTTGGAAGAAGAGATGTATCACGGCAGTTTCGGGAGATCGTGTTCGGGGTTCTCATCGATTGTGATGAGTGTTGATCTGGTTGATAGGAACATTGCTATTTTCAATCTCGTCTGGGAATGGCATGTAGTTCGACTTTGGCTGCAGTGCGTGGTGACTTGGATCTGTACGTATACTTAAACATCGAGGTGGCCATTGTTCTGTTGCAATAGATTTCTTTTGCTGCGATGCCAAGTCGTGCTTTAAATCAATTGAATGTAGTGACTGTAGGCAGCATATCGGGTGTATTTTGCCATTCCGTAGTTGGAGTGTGATTGGGTTGTCAAATTCCTTGCTGCTCGTCTTTGGGTTGTATTTAATCTATGTACTGCATTGTATTATTTACATATACAAATCTTTGTTAATTTTGTTTTTAGTTATGGCCTTGTATTAATTTTTTATCGCAAAAGCGTTCTTGTTTTAGTTCGGTTATTTTTAAGAGAAAAATTTATTCAGTTCTAAGCTTGTTTTAATCCGGTTTGGGTACCGTGCGTTTTCTTTTCCTGGTCATGCCGTTAGGTTGTGGTTTGTGGTGTTTAGTAAGCTTGCGTTGGTTAGTTCGGATTATTATATAATTCCTTTCCAACCGGGTTAAAGGAAAGTTTGAAATGTGTTAAAACTGGTTCGAGTTATTATCAGCGAAAGTTAAAAGTTAAATTTATTATTGTAAACAATTCTGCGTGGACGAGCTGTGCGATTGTGGATAGGATTGTGGCCGAGTGAATATTTAAAACTACAAAATAGCGTCTTTGAAAAGGTTAGTACTGCTTTATTTTTATAGACAATTTTTATTAATTTACTACTTTAAAATTAATAATTTTACGGCTTTATTTAGTGGGATGAAATTATCAATTTATTTCAATAATTTTAAGAATATTTACTGCATATGGGAAAATAGTTAATATATCAATTTACTGCTGTTTTGGGGTAAAATTTACTGCTTCATTTATTGTAATTGGTTAATCTAAATTTATGAATCTAGAAAAAAGTTTTCTGTTTTTTGTTTCCTTTTTTTGTAGATGATTGGTGATTGTGCCTGTGAAGACTAAAGAAAAAGAGAAAAAATTTATTAAGAAAGGTTAGTTTTGTTTCGAATTTATTAGAATAGTTTATTTAATTCGTACTTACCTTATTCGTCGGGGAAGAATCCATGGGGAAAAACGTCGTGGATTATTTCTGATGATGTTATTAGTTTAGCTAGCAAGAGAATGATGTATTTAGTTTGAAGAAGTGGCCAAAGCAATTCGAGTGTGGTCGGGTTATTTTTGGGGTTTTTTGACAAGTATGTTGGGTTGAAGCAATTTTTGGTTAGGGGAAGTTTGGAGTGCTCTTAAGGGACGTCCTAGTTTTAATTTTATTTTTTGGATGATCGGGGGTATTTGAGAGTTATTTGTACTTTAGGCTAAATGATCATAACGATTTTGTTCTTTAGGCTAATTTGATATTTTTGCTTGAGGGTATTTCGAGGTCTAAGCTGGGACAATACTGTTGATTTTTTTTCTAGTTGATAGGGGAGGGTCGTATTATTGAGGTTTTGTTTATTTCAGTTGTCAAATTTGAGCGGGTTGCTTATTTTTGTCCTGGAGGTCTTAAAGTTATAGTTAGAGATACGCTTGAAGGTGATTGTTTGTCGGCTAAAGAAGTCGTTCCAAAAATAAGGTGATGATTCGGTAAGGTTCTTATTAGCTTAAATTGAAGTAGTTTGTTCAAGTGCTTTCCAGCATGAATTTTGAGAAAATGTTCGGTCCATGAAAATATCTTCAAGAGGTAAAAATGTTAATTAATTTAAAGTGGTTTTTGAAATTCAATTATCTTTAGATTGCGGTGTGATTGTTTTGTAATCTTTTCGTGGCTGATTACGAAGTCGCGATGATTGTCTATGTGGAGATTTTTCTTTTTGATCTTGTGGTTTAATTTTTTCTTCTAATTTTTGATTTTTTTTTCTGGTTGAGTGATTTTTTCTGTTGTCTAATTTTTTGATATTTATTCGGGATGTTCTTTGTCCTTTTAATCTAATTGTTTTTGGATGGGGTACATATCAGTGCTTTGCTTTTGATGTTGTTCTGAGCTATTTTGAATAACTTTAAGTCCTGTAAAAGAGGATAATTGATTAAGTTCTCGAAGGGCGTACTCTTTCGATGTTGAAAAATTAATTCGATGTTGAACGATTTCTTTTTTGTTTAAATTTGATTGTTTGAATTTTAGATCAGTGGGTTTATCAATTATTTGATACGGTCCTTTTTGGAGCAGTTGTAATTTTTTAGACATTCCTCTTGAGTTGTAAAATTTGGAATTAAAATATATGTTCCGATTTTTAAATTTGTAGCTGGGGTAAATCGGGAATTTATTTGGGAATTAATATTTTGTCCTTGTAATGATTTTTTTTGTTACATTCTGGTAAACTTTGCTGAGTTTTTGTCTCGGTTTAAAATCCATTCGGTGTGTGTACCGGAAAGCTAATTTTAAAATTTGTGGATGATGAAAGTGATCTTCATCGTGGGTATGTAGTGGTAGATTATAACATAATGATTCTTTAGTGGGTTGACAATAACCTTGTGTGTTTTTGTTTAATTGGCATGTTAAGCAATCCTTGCATTATAATAAATAGGTGTCCATATATTCATTGGAGGTTGCAATGCGTGTTTATCGGGGTTTAAAGTATTGCTACGCTCAAACTCTGTTAGTATACAAATTTTTTTTTTCACTTTGCATTTTCTTTGTTTTTCATTATATCGAAACCTTAAAATACTTCTCCCTAGCGCAATTTAAAAAGTATTTATCTAATTTTTTTCCTAGTCATAGCCATAAGTCATCTCATCTCTAGAGCCCAACGTTCTTGAAACTTTCATTTTTTGACCCTAGTTTTGAAAAAATTGGAAAAATTTGCCCAAATTCCTTTTGTTTTTTGGTGGAGTTCAGAGGTTTGGGTTGGGACGCGAAGGTTTCTCATGTTGATGTTCTGAGGCTGCTTTTTTAAAGTAATCTGAGTCTTATAGGCTAGATCTTGCGTCTCGCAAATTGAGTTTTCACGATTTTTCTAAATTTGAGAAATTTTTGGCCTGTTTTTCGAGGGTTTTTCGTGCAATTTCTGTCTTAAGCTTTATTTTTTTGTGCTGAAAATGGTGTCAAACATTTACGGATAACCATTGTCGGAGTGTCTGTAATTTAATTTGTGTCACCTTTTAACTTCAGTTTTTTGTGGTACTTGCGTTTCTTCGTTTTGAAAATCGTTTCCTAATAATTTGTTTTTTGTTTGTTAATATTTTTTTTCTTAGTGTTTGTCTTTTTTTTATTCTTATGTATCCTATTGTTTGTCTGTGTGGTGTGGTTACGTGGTCGTCTTTTTCGTCGTTAAGTAATCAATTGTGTTATGATTGTTTGTTTGTTTCCTAAATTGTCTCTTGACATAAGGTTTAGGATGATGGATGCAATATTTGGGTTAATGATTTCTAATGTCTTAAACTGTTAGTTCTTACAATTTTTTGTGGTTAGCTTAACTTGGGTCGTATTTTTGGGTGGGAGAAAAAAGCGTATATTGTTTACTGAGAATGATTTTTTCTTTCTCGTGACTAATTCTAAGCTAACCTAATCTTACTTAGGGGTTGTGATTTGTGATCAAGGGTTGGAGAATAGTAAATCGATCCATAAGGTTCAAGTATAACTAGAACGCAAGTAGTTCGTTAGATACTCTTTTATGACTAAGTAAGTTTAAGTACTATCCTGGGTCAGTTAAGAGGGGGGATCAAGTGAAGGATGAGTATACAGTTTATCCTAATTAGAATGGTTAGTTCCTGAAAAATTTCTGTTAATTCTGGGCCTTTAATAAGGGTTGGGTAGTGAATAGACATTTGAGGTCGATAGACACTAATTTAATTTGGGAGGGGGAGAACAAAAATGTTCTATTTGATCCAAGGATAAGCCTTGATGCTCAGAAATTTAGATTTAGTTTAATTTAATTTAAAGATCCAAGGGAAGCCTTGATGATCAGAATATTTAGATAAAGTTAATTTATTTTAAGTTAAATGAATTTATTTTAAAGATCCATGGGAAGCCTTGATGATCTGTTATTTCAAAAGAAATTAATTTAAGTAAAAACAAGGACAAGCTTTAGGTAAAGTTTAAATGAAGAAAAAGTTAAGTGTTTAGTTTTGACGATGTTAATGTTTTGAGATTTGCTGTTATAATTTAGGTGATGAATCTGGGATGAAAGGATTATTTATATATACTAACAATTATGCTTTATAAATACTAATTTTTTTTATACTCGATAAATATTTTTCCAAGATGTTTTCAATACTCGAGATTTTTAAGGAGAACGTCTAGAGTTGTTTTTTATCAATCGTTATTGTATAATTATTAGGTTTAGCGCCCTGAAAGGTTATTGAAGATGTTTCTTCAAAATTTTATGTCAGTAAAGGAAAAATTAAATTTACTGCTGGAAGTTTTCTAAATATAAAAGTTTGATCTCGTTTTTGTCGTACAATCATGAAATCGATTGATAGATTTTTTCCTAGTCGTTCGTCGTCTCTTGTCCGAGGTCTTCTTCCAATACCGGGTAGCTCTCGTATTGTTCGGAAAATTGGCTCTGATCTATTGAGTCGTAGAGACATTCTACTAAAGTTTTGTCACATAACATTTTTTTTAAATGTTGCATTTGTCTAATTCTAATATATTTTTTCTAATTCCAGGTTAGTTAAAGTCTTTTTGAGACTTTTGGTTGCACCAAATGAGTTTTTATCCTTTTGGTTATAACTCATAGAGTAATTTCAGATAGGGTACACCGTCTGCTCATCATGCTATCTTATTTTCGGCCGGATAGATTCGTGGAACTTCTTAGTCTAATACCGATCTTAATCTTACTCTTACATCTCCTAGTCTCAATAGATCTACTGTACACCGGTTTACGCCAGTTAGTTCCAGAAAGAGAACAACTGTATTCTAAGTTTAATTCAAATTGTTTTGATGTTGAAACTACAAGTAGTTTCAACACTTACAAATAAGTGGGTTGTTAGTTTGATGGAGTATGATTGGTTAGTTTTTAATATTTTATAGAGATGAAATATCATATTAATAAGTAATGATAAATACTAGTTTAGATCTGGTTCCAGTCATCCGGGGTTTAGAGAGTTTTAGTTTTTCAATGTTCTCATTGTAGGGGATGATGGATGGTGGTGTTTTTCTCTAGGGGTTGCGAGCATATTCTTTTTTCTGGTTTGGAAGAAGAGATGTATCACGGCAGTTTCGGGAGATCGTGTTCGGGGTTCTGATCGATTGTGATGAGTGTTGATCTGGTTGATAGGAACCTTGCTATTTTCAATCTCGTCTGGGAACTGCATGTGGTTCGACTTTGGATGCAGTGCCTGTCGACTTGGATCTGTACGTAAACTTAAACATCGTGGTGGCCATTGTTCTGTTGCAATAGATTTCTTTTGCTGCGATGCCAAGTCGTGCTTTAAATCCATTGAGTGTAGTGACTGTAGGCAGCATATCGGGTGTATTTTGCCATTCCGTTGTTGGAGTGTGACTGGGTTGTCAAATTCCTTGCTGCTCGTCTTTGGGTTGTATGTAATCTATGTACTGCATTGTATTATTACATATACAAATCTTTGTTAATTTTGTTTTTAGTTATGATCTTGTAATAATTTTTATCGCAAAAGCGTTCTTGTTTTAGTTCGGTTATTTTTACGAGAAAAATTTATCCAGTTCT
>NC_087070.1:50551127-50748627 GCF_963678635.1 Symsagittifera roscoffensis | reverse complement strand
TCACTTGAGTCTGTGTTTCTTGTTGCGAATGCTTCAAGCGTCCTGTTCATCATTTCCCAGGTACTAGCCCACGTCATGGCATCCGGTTGTGCACCCTTATGTGATCCTGAATCCTCTGACGTCCTCGTTGAGTTTGAGGCTCCCAAATTCACAGCAATCTTTGTCCCTCCTCACGCCATGGTGCTATCAATCCGTGTTAACGGTGCAGATTCCCGTTTCTTTTGTTGTGGTTCCACGAAGTCGACTCTAGTTCCGGGTGGCTTTTTCATCACTAGTTTATCCTGTGCTATGGAATTTCTCAAGAGTACATCCAACTTAGATTGTATGGCTCCAGAACTTTCTGCTTGTCCCTTGCTCATTGTGTCCATTCTGCTCTTTAGATTCCACAACTTTTCACTCACGGTGTCGTATCTCTTCTTCATTTCCACCATATCTATCTTGATTTGTTTCTCTCGCTCTTTGTCGGTTTTTTCTACTTTGTCCGCCATCTGCTGCAGCTTCTCTTCCGTCGCCCTTGCCAGGACAAAATAGTTGTATAGGTTCTCATTCTTATTGTGTCGTACTTCCTTTTCCAGCTCTTGGCGGTCTTCCTCGCTGCATTTCAGCTTCTTGTCGATTTGCTCCAATTTTGCCATCAAGTCGCCCAGCTCAAGTGAAGTTGCTTTTGATTCCATGGTTCGTTTGTCTTGATTGTCCGTTGCTCCTTATGTGATCTGCTTTTCGTCTTGTTTAGCCCCTGTTCTTATTGCGGAAACTGTTCCAAACGTTTTGCCTTTCTCGGTCGTTGGTATTACCTCATCTTTCTCTTTTGGTTCCATTCCGACCATCGCTGCAATCTCTTCTGTGAACGACGTTCTTTTTGTTTGAGAATCGTCTTTTATCTTTTCCGTCGTGTTGTTTGTTGTTTCGTCTACATTGCCTTCTGGTGAGAACTCTATTGTTTTCTTCTCCTGTTCTTCTGCATTTGGCATTGTTGTTGATTCCGTCGTCTTTATTTCCGCCTCGTCAATACTCTGATCTGTTGTCTCAAGATCAGTTTCTCTAGCCGGTACAGTCGGTTCTTTCACTGCTTTCTCCTTTGCCTTCTCTTCCTTTACGCTTCTTGTATTGACCATGTTCACTAAAATATTCTTTCTCATTTCTTTTGGATTTGATGGTGTTAACTTCCGTTGCAAAGAGGTTTAATTTTGCTTAAAATTTCTATCCCTCTCCTTTCTGTTAGAGATGTTCTTGTTTTCTTCATGATTTTTATAAACAATTTTCCTTATCTACAATTCTAATATATATACAAATTCCTAATATAAAATCTAATTGGATTTTAACTTTCAAAAAAAATTTCCTCATGTATTAAAAATGAAAACCAGTCGAATTAGTCGAATATATCAGTTTTGAGTCCCGTTGTTCACGTCTTAGGACCCTTCGTTCTAGTCTTGGGATGCTTTAGTATTGTCCGAGGATTTCTAGCTAATCTCCTAAGACCCTTCGCTCAAAAGTTGGGACACTTCGTTACTGTCCCAGGACTTTTATGAACTCTCCTTGGACCTTTTGCTCAAGTGTTGGTACACTCGATGAGGCCCTGGTACATTTTGATACTGTCCTAGTAGACTTATGTACCCTCCTATGACCCTTCGCTCAAAAGTTGGGACACTTCGTTACTGTCCCAGGACTTTTATGAACTCTCCTAGGACCTTTTGCTCAAGTGTTGGTACGCTCGATGACGTCCTGGTACATTTTGGTACTGTCCTAGTACACTTATGTACCCTTCTAGGCCCCTTCACACAAGTGTTTGGACGCTTCGTTACTGTCCCAGGACTTTTTTGAACTCTCCTTTGACCCTTCGCTGAAGAGTTGGGACGTTTCGATGGGGTATTAGTACACTTTGATACTGTCCTAGTAGACTTATGTACCCTCTTATGACCTTTCGCTCGAAAGTTGGGACACTTCGTTACTGTCCCAGGACTTTTATGAACTCTCCTAGGACCATTTGCTCAAGTGATGGTACACTCGATGAGATCCTGGTACACTTTGATACTGTCCTAGTACACTTATGTACCCTCCTAGGCCCATTCACACAAGTGTTTGGACACTTCGTTACTGTCCAAGGACTTTTCTGAACTTTCCTAGGACCCTTCGCTCAGTGTTGGTACACTTCGTTGCTATCCCAGGACTTTTCCGAACTCTTCTAGGACCCTTCGCTCAGGTGTTGGTACACTTCGTTGCTATCCCAGGACTTTTCCGAACTCTTCTAGGACCCTTCGCTCAGGTGTTGGTACACTCAGTTGCTGTCCCAGGACTTTTACGAACTCTCCTAGGACCCTTCGCTGAAGTGTTGGTACACTTCGTTGCTATCCCAAGACCAAGTGTTGGGACACTTAGATCACTATCCCAAGACTGAGTGTTGAGACACTTAGATCACTATCCCGAGACTGCCGGCAAGACTCTTGTACTTCTTCCACCCTTGTAGCTCAAGTGTTTCTTCGCCTGATTGAAGTATTTCCCAGTACCTTATGTCGAGTATTGTCATACCTGATCCACTGTCCCAGTACCAACTCTGGAGCTCTAGTATAAAAAATAATCCCCAAAACCCAACTCTGGTCACCAAAATTTTCTTTACTAAGTCCCCTAAAATTGCCTTCCCTGTTTCAATCCGATGCAAGTCGAAACACGACTTGTTTGTTAGTCTATAACTTTAGCCGATTCGTTAAAATTCTCTGAAATCTGTCCCAAAAAAACAAAAGTTCTGAGAATTCCAAAAACCAGAAAGAAAAGTATACCTAAACTTCATAGGCGACCCAAGCCGTCTTTCGTAAAAAAATGTCTGCTACCTGATTGTCATGCGTTTTTTGTCCCCCCTACTAGCGGTATTATGGAGCATTCTTGTTTTGGATTCCAAAATCTCTCTATTTCCGATCCCCCCGCCCTATCCGACCATGTTACCAACCTTAAATCGATCGTAAATTTGGATCACTTCGCGTTGCAACTCATGTTCTGAGTCTATAGATGGATCTACTAATGTAACTAAATTGACGATATCGATTGTATACATTTTACAATTTTGTACCGCCAACCTCTAACTTAACCAGCCCCCCTTCTAACCTCACCCCTATCTAGTCCCCCCCTCAAGCCGAAAATTACGCTTAAGCGCATTGGGTGCTAAACCTCTCGATAGAAAGTCTGTAAAAGCTGTTTTCACAATGGGCTCAAAACAATGGGTATCCGCGTATCCAATTTTACACTTATTTCCTATAACGTAACGTGGATTTTAACGATACCCGGTTGACTTGTTCTGCTGTGATCTTACTGCTGGCTGGTCACCTGTTGGTTAGTCACACTTTCCCCCTAGTCTGGTCACCTGTTCCAGTCAAGTCTCGCAGTGTTCCGCTGATGTCACAAGCTATCTGAAAGCTTTACAACGCCCCACACTTCGGCACCTGTACAACGTTGCTGATTCGATCGATACGATCGGTCTTATTGGAAAAGAGTGTGGGTATACTATTTTAATTAACAAAAAGGTTTGATCAACCTAATTTGGAAGTCAAAGCCACTGTCTTTTTTGAGGTTTTATCGTTTTTGGCTGCTTTTTCTAATCTTTTTTGGTTTTTTGTTTCGCTTTTCTTCTTTTTACTTGTTTTTTGTCCCCCTAGTTGCTCCCTTTACTCGGTTAGCTAGGCCGCGTTTCGGAAAGCGCACAGGGAAATTTTCTCAATTTTTTTTAAAAAAAGCTAACTCGGTACAACCAGATGGTGGACATGTTCCCGTTGAACCGTACCATCGGTAATCTAGAATGGGCATGTAGCCCGGAGCTGTGTCAAGTGGGTTTCATACCGTAGTCTTGATATCGTAAAAACCCCAGGAGCGCCATAAAAACACTATGTAACACTCGCCTACTCAAGTCACATATATGGTTAAAGAAAACTAGGCCCTATAAACATTCGCTCAAAAATCAGGGACACTATCTCTTGTGTTTTTCTACCTCAAGCGGTCGGAGTCAATTCGGTTCACCTGCGACGTGAAACTAAAACCCGCGTTACAGCTTAAAGGCCACTACTAAAATACCCCCCACACTCTAAAAAATAAGAACGCCCCCATTCTCAGGTCTCAAAATACCCAAAATACGCAAACGCCGTTAAAAACAAGGTCGGAACGTTAGGTATACTTACTCTTTATAAGACAGTGGACCTTTGATCCTTTTCAGATGGATCAACCTAAAAACTAACTCAACATAACAATATGAAACACAATTAGAAAAAATTAAATTTGGTACGCACATATCGACACGACCTCTAGAATTGAGTGACTAAACTATAAAGCAACCCTGGAATTGATTGGGTAATTAAGTTTAACTCGAGAAAAATAAAATAGGCAAGTTTTAACTCAAGAATTTCGAAACTCAAGCATATCATCCCGCATACATACTACAAGTTCTAAAAAAATCAAACGGGTACTTCCAGCTGTAGCTGCGCTAATAGTTAATAGCATGTAAACCCGTTTAGCAGTAATCATGTGGTCGTTTAGGAACCGAAAATACGCTAGCATGATAGTTCAAATGCTTTTGGGACCAGTTTGGAAACACTAAATCTAAATTACAAAAGGGGCCCTTCCGTTTAGTTAAGGTAAGTGCACAAGCTGGATAGGGCCATACCAGCGATATAAAAATGCATATATATCAGCAATGAAGTCATAAATCAGCATTAAATGCATCGTCGTAATGTTAATTTATCTTAGCTGTCCTTCCTCTACAATAGAGCTTATGGAGTTGTCGATAAATTGAAATTTGCGTAGCGATCTGCACCCCCTTATACAAAGTATAGAGCTCCTCAGGAGCGCGAAGCTTATTTTAGTTCTTACGTAGTTTATAGATTCTGGATAGCTTTCTTGTCTTTTTTCACTTAGTTTTTTGGCCAATCGCTGCATTGTCCGCGTGGCTGTTGGAGCAGCGCCACCAGTGCATCCAAAAATTAGCGGAGAGAAGCTACTCTGCTCTACGTTTAAATTTCTTTGCTGATATTTGGAGTTCTTCAGCGTTTCGTGGTTTTTGTATGCATCCTTATGCAGTTTTTGCGATGTTTTGGCATGGGGGTTGAAAATTTTCACATCAAAGAAAGCGCGACTGAATCATGAACCCCAGAGTCCGTTTGCCTTAATGTCAAGTCGTGCCTTATCTTCAGTTGTAGTTGAATTGTTGACAAAGCTTTTGCCTTGCAACGGCTGAAATTTCGGCTCAATCTCGACGTCATGGCAAACCTCGTTCATGAGGTTGGCGAATGTGTCTCTAATTTCATTGTGTCTTATGTGTGTGTAACCACCCTTTGCACAGTGAAGCGCATGTGTCAAGTTAAAATCAGCACCACATGCACATATGAGTGGGATTTTGGTTGGTTCCCATCCGTATCTTAAGTAAATACCATCTCTGAAGTCTGATTTATTCAGGTTGAAGTTGTATCTGCTCAGTGGTAGAGCATTGAGCCAGTTAGAGGCTTCCTTTTCAGAGGACAGGTCGATTGCGTATTTATCTGTTTCATTTAAGGAGTTAGTGAGGTTTGTTTTTTTTTTCGATTCGTTCTATCAGTTTTCAATTTTTTGATTTTCGTACATATTTTTTCTTGCTGTGTTACTGCTGTAATAGGATCTTGAGATTCCAGTACTAGTGATGTTTCCTTAGACCATTCTAGGTAATTTTCATGATCGGATGGCAGCTTGATGTTAAGTCCACCCATTTTAAGGGGTAGGGAAGATATCTCACGGAACTGGGGGTTTAAAGTGTCTTTACCGACTAAGTTAGGTAATAATTGTTCTTTGATAATTTTTTCACATATTTCTAAGTTTTCCATAGTGTTAGGCGTTGTCCTGGCAAGAAATGAAAGCTTTTCTTGAACTCCTTCAGTATAGCAGGCAGAAACGTTTTGAGGGGAGGTTTTGGCGATTTTCGTTAGTTTTTTCAAAATTTTGATTTGCTCATTCTGTTGAAATTCGAGGAACTTTTCACATTCAGATTCTGTTCCTATAACTGAACCAAGCACTCGGGCTCCTGCCTTAATAGTGATTTTTGTATTTGCGAAGATTTTCTGAGCTTCACCGAGTTTTTCATCCTTGACAATGAGTTGGCATTTGGATGCTTTCACGTGGTAGCCAAAAAATTTACCCACTGATACAATTTTATCGAGGACGGTTCGTAGATTGCTTAATTTACCGACTGCGTTTCAGTCGTCTGCGTACCATTTCTGGGTTACATCGTCTACTGATAAAAATTTTATGGGGATATTATGGCTAGACCGTACAGGGCCATTGCTAGTGGATCCCCCTGGGTTGTCCCTTCTTGAGAGTAGATTGTTTTTTTTTTGCTAACGAATAGTTTAGATGGATTGGAGTAGGAGTTCTTAATTGCTGTTAAAAGGGAAGGGCAGGTACTTTTGATTTTTTTTTAATGCCAGCTTTCGGTTTAGCGAGTTGAAAGCGTTTTCGGCATCTATCATTAAAACAGCATCGGCGGAAGTTTTGCTGTATTGATCTCTTAGCGTGTGGATCGCATATTCAATGCCACATTTTTGTCCTAGGCAGAGTTGGTAGTTTGAACCGAGCGACATGAGTTCGTTTTTTTTTTGCATTTAGTTATTGTTCGCCCTATTATCCTACGCATAACTTATCCTATGCCTATGGGTCTTACCCCTGGACTCTTATCTGAAGGTATTAATCTGCATGCGTTTTATGGTTCCAATAGTTCTGGATTTAGTTCTTCTGTGGCCAATTTTTTTGGCAATTTTAGCAATTGTTTTTGAAATTTCAATTAATTGTTGCCCGAAGTGTGTTAAAATACGTCTCCATTCATTTGCATCGAGGCCAGTTGGTCCATGCGATCCGTGCGTTCTCATGGCTGCGTTCTTGATATGTTGACCGTTGATCTGATCAAATATCGATGGATGGAAAGGAATTGTTTCGTTTGAGACTGGTGTAATATAGTTCTCATCAATTGGTTTAGATGGTGGGTGTTTCTCTATGAGAGTCTGTTCTACTGTCTTACCTTTGACAATCTCGTCGAGCGAAAGAACTCCTTTAGATGTGTCTGTTAGTTTTGCAATTGCGCTTGATATTTTTCCAGTATTCATTAGTTTGTTGAACTGTTGTGCTTCAGTTTCAGTTTTTCTTCTACTTCCTTTCAACAAGCGCATTTGCAGCGCATTTCCTTCGTTATATAGTCCATCCAGGTCTCCGTCTTGCCATTGCTTAAGTTGCCTTGCTATTGTTTTTGATAAAGATCCGTCAAATTTGGACTTTGTTTTGCACAGTAATAAGTGTGGAAAATCATTGCTGCGTGCATTGCGAAGGTATTTTCGTTGTTTTCTATTAGGCTGTTCAAAGTTCTATTGAGGATTTTAGTGAAGTTATAACCAACTTTATTTTTTGACAAGATCATAAAGACCGGTTTCCAGTGGACCACTTCGGTGTTTATTTTCCTGGTGGTTTCTATGAGTTCTGGACAGGGGTTTGACCATGGGTCTTGTATTGTTCTAAGTTCTATAGTGGAAGACTCTCCTGAGTTTTGTGAGTATGGGGCAGTGGAAGTGTGCATTTGGGGGAGCGTGGTTGTAGCTAGGGTTGGGGGATTGCATTCATGCTAGTCGTTAGCTGAATGAAATCATGGTGATCACTGCTGCGGGTTAGGCCGCTGCATTTTACATGCATGTAGCCTGGGCATGTGAAGCACCAAACACCTCCGCCTCGCAGGCTGCTTTTACAAATAAGGCAGTGTGTTTGAGTAGCCATTTTAGGAAGGATGGCGGTGTCAAGTTAGCGAGTGAATTTATAGATTAAATTTGCAAGAAAATTTGTAAAGAAAACATTACCGTAGAACGAGAAATGGATGCCATCACGGCAAAACATTTGAGGGGTTAGATTTAGGTTGAGGTTAGGCGAAAAAATAAGTGTATGGGGGTGTACAAATCTATTTATCAAATTAAACAGCACATGATCAGAATATATATTTTGCGGTTTACTTCGGAATTATTACAGTTCTGAATTGTTTTGGGGATGATCAGTGTCTTGGGCTGAAACTTGATAGTGACGACTGTTCTAATTCTTGTGGATGCAGCCTGTTGTCATTGTATCCAGCGACTATTGTTAATGTATTTAGGCGCTTTGGTCTGTATTGTAAAACTGTTTCAAACAGATCATGAAGCGTTGCGCCGCGGTAGGAGTGAATTGTTGATTTTACTAGAGCTGGTTTGATATATTTGGTCCTTGAAGTCCCAATAACTAGTTTCTGTGAGAACTCAGGGATGCTTCTTGCCTGGAATTGCGGCATCAATCTGAAAGACAGACAACTGGGGCGAGAAGGAAGCTCTTTGGGGTGATTTATGAATACTTTCACATAGGGTTAAAAATTGCTGAGGCAAAGGCGATGAAAAAAAAAGAAAAAAAAGGAGTGGTACAACCTGACGTCGACTTGGAGGTCGATTCACCAGCTCACTCCTTCTTGGGTCTAGTATATACGCCAGGGAAACTTCACCCAGATAACCAGAAGAGGAAAACCCAGCGCGCATATAATACGAAAACACACAAGCGGTAAATTTGAACAAAGAACTATTTAATAAGTTTATCACAACAATTGAGCTAATTTTTGTAAATTTCGAAACTCAAGCATATAATCCCGCATACATACTACTGTGACATTCGACCAGAATGGACAAAATGCAATCTCTGCAGATTTCGAATTTTTAGCAGTGAACCTTACGAGTTAATGATTTTGAAGGATAAACGACGTTATTCGGATGATTAGCAGAACGGTGAAGGTCAGGATATTCCCGTATTTTCAAATTTTAAATTTTCGAAGTGATGACGTAATATTTCTGAGAAACGTCAGAAACGGCCATTTTGGCAAGAGAAGCTGAAAAGCAATAGAACAACATTAGTTGCGATAGCAAGAAGAACTAAAATTGTGATAGAAAAACGACAACGAATCACGGAATTGACAGAGAACGTTCCGAGTTGCAACTAATGTGTCGCTACAAAAGTTGCAAGGCCGTTGCGAACAACGGTGAAGGGTGGAAGACAGCCTTCCGGATTACGGAAAAGTCAAGTTTAACGTGCTTGATTCAGTGGATTCAAGAATCCGGAAGGGTTTCGGGACTGAAACTTTTATCCTTTTACATAAACGTTTAGCTTCCTGTCATGTCCTGATTTGAATTTAATTAACAGCTGGATTCATTTTGATAAGGATGAGAAGCTAGGAGTTGGGGGAAAGGGTTGATCTATCTTCGATGGAGATGATGATTTTTATTTACTGAACAAAAACAATAATAATATAATAAATAGTAATAGCCCTGTTTTTCCGGAGTGACCTCGTGGTCTGGGGATACTGAGACCCAGCCATGAGCTCACTATTTCTGCATGTAATCTAGTTAATTTGAGTGTTTTGACCGAAGCCGAAAGCAGTAACGTTTTTGTCGACCCGATGTTAGAAAAGACCACCGAAAAGTACTGGCTTGGCAGAGACGGTGAAAAGCATGTAAAAATCTGTTTAGACGTTAGCCAGTCGTCTTAGGACTTAGTTTTATTTTCCGTCGATATGTATCTTCCGGGTGAATGTTACATATATGTTTTTATGGCGCTCCTGGGTGTTATTCTTTTTTAACATCATGACCGGCAGAACCGTTAACGAGCACTCCGCGCCGAGCGGATGCTCATATTAACGCCCTTAATAGGCCTAAACCGCCGGGGCGGAAGGGTAGTTCGGGACGCGGAAGCCTTCCGGATTACCGTGAATAGCTTTTTAACTTAGTTAAGACCGAAAATTCACGAACCAGGAAGGGTGGGGGGATCGGCCATTCCCTCGTTCCCTGAGAGGTTTGTGACCAAAAACACCTAAACATATATATCAAACCAAACAAAAAAAAGTATAGTACCCAAGAAAAACAAAAAACATAAAAAAATAACCGAAAAAACCAAAAACAGTAAAAAAAGTAAAAAATCAGTAGAAATCATCCCCCCAGACAAGATGTGATCCGACCCCCCCGTTGTTGTTGATAGATATATTGTTGTTACAGGCATTTATATCAGTCAGGATCGTTACAATCAATTTTGTAGCCTGTTTATGAGGCTTGTACTGTAGGGTTATTTGAGCATTTAAGCACGTTAATGATAAATTGCGCTCAATCCGGAAGGGTCAGCTGATTTGCGCTCAATTCGGAAGGGTCTTGGGAGAAGACTGATCCGGCAAGCAGTACAAGGAGCAACAAGAAGGCGCTCAACGACAACAGCAATCGACTGTTGGGTATCGTTAACAAGTTTTGTATCCCTTTTGGTACAAAAAGTAAGATAGTAATCTGTGGGGGGCTCGACAGTGCTGCACTGTAGTGACCCTTCACCGAACTGCGAATATCCGAGTTAAGCACCTTAATTCGGATATTAAACAAACCCGGAGGGGTATAGTATTACTAATATTATTACTAATTTAGTCTATATTAATACTCTTATACCGTTTTTCAGTGAAAAACACAGAAAACAGACCGGTTTTTAGGGTCAAAATAGCGATATTTTGATCCCCCCACAAGTCGCGATTTTTGAGATATCGATAATTTTTGAAGCAAAAAAAAGCGATAAATTAGTGTGTTACATTGTAACTGCACTACTACAATAGATAGAACCGGTTAAGTTTAGTTCGGAAGTGGTTGGAACTAATTTGGAACAAAAAACCAAATTTTCGTGATTTTTGAGAAAACGAAACACTAAAAATTCAGAAAAATTTTTGAAATTTTTGAGTTAGAACAGTAAAAATAGTTGTTCGGACAACGTCCACTAGTGAATCTACAAGTTTTAAAATTCCGCTACCCGAAAGCCTTCCCGGTTGCAGGGAAATCGAACTTAACGTGTTTGATTTGGTGGATTCATCAATCCGGAGGGGTACAGGCAGCATAGTTTTTCGCAAATTTTTTCAACCAAAGCGTTTTAGATCGAGTCTTTTGCATTGAACTAGAAGAGTATAGGCCTTCTGAGCTCGGATCAATAATTTTTAGGTCGAAAGGACCAGATTTGCGGAAAAAGTTAGGCGGAACCTATAAGAGAGAAATTTCTTGACTTTAGAAAAAAGACGTTTTGGCTAATAGCTTTGAAATTACTGGGCATATCCAGTTGATCTTGGTACCAATAGATCCGAAATTAGCTGAGCTTACTGATAGGGACAAAAGTTTTTCGGAAAAATAAGCGTGAAAATTTTTGAGATTGTTTTTAGCAAATTCCTCAATTTGGAAGGGTACACTCTTCACGTTTTATAGATTTCTTTTAGAAAAGCCCTTTTACCCCTACCAAAAGGTAATAGCGGTTGACTAAAGTAACTCTAGGCTGTTCTAGACGAAATGGGAAGGCTAAAGGCACAGAAAAACCTTAATCGAGCCGAAGTTAGGCGAGCGATAAGACCCTTCACCGTTAGCGTGAATTGTCAAATAAGAGGCTTAACTTCAATCCGGAAGGGTCTAGGAAAGCATTACATACCCTTCCCAGTTAATTCAAACAGCATAATAGCATCGCAGAACGTATCCGGAGGGGTATAGGTTGAAAGAAGGAAATCTCCGAAAAGCTACTTTTACAAAACCGGAGGGCTCCCAATCCGGAGGGGTCAAAAGATTTTTTACAAAATCGGAGGGGTCCGAATCCGGAGGGATCTTATAGTTGCTAATTCGGAGGGATCCAAATCCGGAGGAGTCTTATATTAACTAACTCAGAGGGGTCCCAAATCGGAGGGGTCTAGATTTTGTTAGTCCGGAAGGGTCCTATTTGTGCCAATCCGGAGGGGTATTATTTTATTAAAGGACTTAGGTAGACGGAAGAAAGACTAAAGTGAGAGGTATTAGGTTATTAGCGGACAGGCTAGGAATCAGTGACTGCACTGGTAACTTGCCTTTCAATAAGAACCAGACCAAAACAAAGCAGGTCCGAACTCGGATATTCGCGACACTAAGTCTAAACTAAAAAGAGCGTAATTCATTGGTGTGGATTGAAACCCAATACGTTTTTGTGAAAAGTGACTGCCCTGAGTATTTTAGTAGGTCTAGCTCGGGCAGTCCGAAGGCAGATAGGTAACACAGTACTCGGTGGGTGCAATAGGAGCCCACTTGAGAAAATTACTGCCTTCAAAGTTTTGTCTGTTTGTTGCAGCACCAAGCAGGGAAAGCTTTTTCTTTAAAGAAACAAGTTCGACTTTTGTACTGCGACCGACTAAAAGTACAGGACACATACGTTTTTTTTATAGAGATATTCATATTCTGTCATTATATATATTTTTTTGTTTTTGATTTTAAATCAACATAAACTGTGCTTGATTGGGTAGTGAGTACACTATCTTTTAAATTGACTGATAACATCATATTGTGCTAGTTTCCAAATCTTACGACCGATAATCGGTTAGTGTGAATAAATTATATACAAACTGTACTCTGATAACGTACAAGGATTCGTGGTCACTATTTTATAGAAACTTGTGAAATTTATTGTGTTGTGTCATTTTATTGGTAATAAAACTATAAGGTCACTAGCAATCAAATTAAGTGTATAGGCATTAAGAAGTGACAGATAGAGAATGAGTCTAGACAAGTCAAGGATACCTAAACGAGGTAATAGCTCTAGGAAATTCATACCTGAGAAGCAAAGAAAAACGATGACCGATCCTTTTGTGGATTGGATCAAACGAGCCCGGACCGACAAAGGGGAGACGGTTTCAGGCAAAATGGTTGAAACAAGGAGTCAGAAGATCTCAGAAGAGCGAAAAGAACTGTCAGAAGTGGAGGTCAATACGGACCATGCCATGAACGACAACCAGGAAGTACATGGACTGGAAGGGAGGGGCAGAAGGCTGGCGAGTGAATCAACTCCGGTAGAACAAGGCCATGATTTTGCCACTTCCACCGGGACATTGGATCGAGAGGAGATGTCAGAACTGTCCGACATCTCAACTGAAATAGCGACAACTAGAAGATCTCTAACAGACAACACTATGATGGCAGGCGGAACTGAGAAACAAACAACGTCATCATCGTTCTCAGAAAGAATGAGGAACACCTTAGGAAACATCTTTCCATACACCATGGGAGGGGGCGCAGGAAATGAAGGTGAATCCCAGGAGGAGGAGGACGAAGAAGAGCAAGGGGACTTTGGGTCTCAAGTCAGCCTCAATAGTTCGACCCAGGAGAATGAAGCATATGTCGGAAGAGAGACTGGAACCATGGACAAATTTGGTGTGGTGACAACAATAAGCAAAGAGGCAAACACACCGGGCCAGTCGAGAGGCTTCGCGATTATGACAAATTCAGAGCCGCAAACTGGAGAGAGTAGAAACAGAGGGCTAGGCAACGCATTGGCGAATCCTGAGGGGGATAATGAAAAGACGTCGAGGCAGAGAGTCAAGGCCCGGATCTCCACCAGCACGAAGCCACCTGGGACCGACAGGGTTACACCGCCACTAGTGACGCCACTCGTGGATAACGGGGCAGCGTTAGAAGAAGCCTTAAACAACATAGTGGACAGTTTAGGAGAACAAAATGAACAGATGTCCCTAAGAATGAGTGAACTAGAAAGAGCAGTTCACATTGAAAGAGAAAGTCTGCGGGAAGAAATAAACCGCAATAGACAAGAAGTTGGCAGGAGCGAAAAACGCTTGAAAGAAAGAACGGACGAGCATATGGCAAAGAACTTGTCGCGAATGACAAGAGAGGCGGAACAGCGAGAGTTACGCTCAAGAGACGACATGGAGAAGTTAAGAATTCAGCAAGAGCAGTCTCTTGGGACTCTTGACACAAAGATCGACGCGATGATGGAGAGGCGAACTCAGGCTATCATGGATAGGTTGGACGGGCTACTAAGCAGCAAGAGTGGACCAAAAGAAGGAGAACCGAACTCGGGAGGTCCCAGCAGGGAACCGAGGGTGAACTTCAATGAACATCAAAAGAGGAAGACGTATGGATCCACTAGAGGCAGGGGCAGTTCATCAGGCTATGCCACAAGGGGTAATGGAGCATGGGGCCCGAACAGTAGAGCAAGTTCAACGGGGAACAGACAGACCTCCAATGAACGACCAACGCGAGGCACACATGCGACTGGGAGAAGTGATTCCGGTAACAGGGGGCATGCGAGCCCGGGGAGGAGTCATGTGGGCCAAGCGGGAAACACTCGCGGCGATTCGGATTGCAGGGATGCACCGCATACAGAGCCTTTGACGAGGTGTGAGGACACTCAGGCGGGACACTCAAGGGATGCTACGGCAATGGACACAGGATTTGAATCACTAAACAGGTCTTTGGAGACGTTCCTTACAAGGTTATCCAGAACCAATGAACGCAGTGAGAAGTCCAGAAGAGTCTTTAAGAAACCAAGATGCTATAAAGATGAATCTGATGGCTGTAGTGATACCTGGATAGAGGTAATGAAGCTGCATTTCGAGGAAGAGGACTTGTCGGAGAGACAGGAATGCAGTGCGCTCACCGGCAACTTGGAAGGGACAGCCCTGAACTGTGTCATGGCCAAGAAACAGTATCAACGTGACACTGCTGAGAAAATCTTCGAGATCTTGTTAAACCGTTTCGGATCAGGGGTGCAGGGGCACCAAGCGATGATGCGCTTCGAGAAACGGAGGCAACGAGAAGATGAAACGATAGACAAGTTTCTCGATGACTTGGAAATGCTGAGAAGACGCAGCCAACCGGATGAGTCAAACCGAAGGATGAACCTGGCCGTAGCCTCAAAATTCATCGATGGTGTGAAGAATGATGAACTTCGAACGATGCTAGCAACGCATTACACACCACTATCAACAAATGCGCCAACACCAGAGGAGTTGAGGCTCAAGTCAAAAGAGTATCTTTTGTTGAAACCTCCTTCGAGATCTGGATACTACAAGAACAATTATGGCAATTTTAACAACGGACCAGCCAACTAAGGGAACAATTGGTACAAACCGAGGGATGATATGGACAAGAGACGCTCTTGTGCCAATTGCAGTTCGACGGACCATCATGTGTCAGCATGCCCAACTTACAAACAAGGCATGAAAGCAACAGGCTTTAGCCTCGAGGACGAAGATGCGTCAGAATTGGACCATGAGGATTTCATGAGAGGAGTAATTGCAAAATTCGGCCCGAGGTGTTTCTTTTGCAACTTGGAAGGTCATTTCAAATCAGATTGTCCGCAATTCTGGGATGCAGTGGCAGACATCAAGCATCCAAGACATGAAGAAGCTTTGTCAGGAGGGAAAGCCAGCAAGGCTCGCCTTTTGAGTGAAGCGGAGACACGCAGAAAGGATGAACCTCAAGAGCTGGTGGCAAAGAAAATGCAAGCGGTAACAGAGGAGACACGTGAACCGGAACCGGAACCAGCAACTGCGGCTGATGACTTCAAGATTGATTATAGGGCAGCCGCAAGGGATGCTCTAAATAGAGTGCAGCAGGACGAAAGAGATCGAACAAAAAGTGAAACTTGAACTGGAGAATGAGAAACTTCAGGAGCAACTGAATACCTTCGAAGCAACGGAGTTCGAAGAAACTAAAGCACCAAGCAGTTTGAGCATGAAACTTAATGTGATATCCGGTCAGAGGTTCGGCATGGTGCCGCAAGGAAGCAAGATACAGTCGATAATCTCAATGGCTGGACACCAGGTGATCAGAAATCTGAGTGAACCATCCGAGTTCACTTTGATGCATTTGGACACATATGCAGATTATCTGAGGCAGGTGGAGCCACGCACTGAGTCGAGAGCTGTGCGAGCACTACTAACGACGGGTGGCCCTCGCATGAAGAAACTTCATGGACGCTACCTAGAGGTCTATGGGCCGTATCAAGTGATGCTGAACGTGGATGGAATCAGTATCTACACCAGGACTTATGTAACAACAGATGATGACCAAATGGGGCAAATCTATTTGGGTGAAGAGGAACTCAAAATCCGCAGGATAGGCCATGACGCCATGATGGAACAAGACGCAGTACACATTGGGTATGAAGCAAATGTGACCGCACATCTGCTCGACACCAACGGAACAAAAATTGGAGTCACAGGGCTTCTGGACACAGGAGCGGTAGTGAGTGTGATGCCGATAAAAACTTGGGAAAGAATGGTCTTCACGCGGGAAGATCTAATTCCAACGAATCTCCGACTGGCCGCCGCCAATCGAGGAGCTATCTACGTAGCCGGAAGAAAACCAATAACGGTCCTCCACATGGGAGGACGGGATCTTTGGATGAGCTTCCTGGTGGTAGAGAATTTGGACGACGCCGACCAATTCATCTTGGGCAGAGATTTTGTCAGGAATTTTGACGTGATGATTGACTTGAACAACGGTCTGATACGGATTAGAAACCCGGACCGGAAGTATGTTAAGAGACCAATTAATAGGATAATAACAGACGAAAAAAGGTACCAATTTTTTTGGATAGAAAAGTAAAACTACAACCAGGACAAGCTGTGGTGGCAATTTTAGAATGAGAAATTTGAATTCGTTAAGTGATAGTAAGCAGGTTTGCTTAGTACCGAATCCAAATAGTCAGAGTTCGGTGATTTTAGGCCGGAGCTTCTCGGTAACGCGAAACGGACTGTGTGTGAGTGTGTTGTTGAACACACTGGACACCACGGTTTCAATCCAGCGTGGAAAGAAGCTTGGCTACGCTTTGCCGATGAGGACCGACTATGAGGAGACACAAAACTTGAAGGAATATAGTGTGAAAAACGGTCCTTATCATGCCAATAAAGATAAAATTTTAAAGAGGATTAATGAATTAAAATCTATTCATAAATTGTTTTCAATGAAATCCGACACGAACGACGGCTTATCAAGCTGCTCGAATTTCCGGAACGCCCCTCGTCATATGAACTAGAATCTGACAAACCGGTTTTGCCAGAGATAGAACATTTAAAAGGGAAAATAGGTGAGGGAGATTTCAAAAATTGCGGGACCTCCTAAATCGGAACGCTGATGTATTTTCAAAACACAAGGCGGATACCAGTTGCTGCAATTTCGTCGAACACGAAATCGAACTAGAAGAGGGCGCCGTTCCCCATAGGGAAGGCGCAAGGCGAATGACGCCACACAAATCGGAAGCGTGCCGAGCGGAAATAGAAATGTTGCTTGAATACGACATGATAGAACCCTCGAAATCGCCATGGGCTTGCGGGGTAGTAATGGCGAAAAAGAAAGGGGGGCAGCTTAGATTTTGTTGCGACTTTCGTTACTTGAACGCGGTAACGATAAAAGATGCGTACCCGATACCGCGAATAGACGAGAGCCTATCTAAGCTTGGTGATGCCAAGTTCTTCACCACATTGGACTTAGGTTCTGCCTTCTGGCAGGTCCCTCTGCGGAAGAAGGACAGAGAGAAAACCGGATTCGCGTGCGAATTGGGATTGTACCAGTGGAAATGCCCTTCGGCTTGTGCAATGCAGCGGCCACTTTTCAGAGACTGATGGCTCAGGCTTTGACGAGAGTGACCAAGAAGTACGGGAATCTCGTGATGTGTTACGTGGATGACGTAGTCATAGCGACACCGACCCTGGAAGACCACATTGATAGGCTCGATGAGGTCTTTGGATGCATGAAAAGAGCAGGATTGAAGTGCAAACCATCGAAATGTGAAATCCTTAGGGATTCGATTAAGTACCTGGGAGGAATGGTGGATAGGCATGGTGTGAGGCCGGACCCGGAAGCAGTGGAAGCAGTGTTGACATGGAAAGCTCCCAGAACGGACACACAGCTCCTGAGCTTCCTAGGGTTTGCCAATTACTACCGAGAATTCATAAAAGGATATGCGGACAAGGTGTATCCGATGCAGAAGCTGATGCGCAACAAGGGGAATAAGTTCGAATGGAACGATGAGGCACAGGTTGCTTTCGAGAACATAAAGCGGGAACTGTGCGAAGCGCCAGTGCTAGGCATGCCTACAGAAAAGGGCATGTATGTTCTTGACACAGACGCATCGGTAGTGGCCATCTCAGGAATATTGCATCAAGAGCAAGAATGGAACGGAAGAACAGTTCTCCGTCCCATTGCATACGGCAGCAAGGTCTTGAGTGACACAGAGATGAAATATGGCGCACCAAAAGCAGAAATGTTTGCAGTAGTCACCTTCGTGGAAAAGTACCGTGCATACTTGGGGAGCGCTCCATTCAAGTTACGCGTGGACAACAGAGCGTTATCCTGGTTGAAGACCTACTCGATGGATCAGAGTTATATTGGTAGATGGATAGTAAGATTGGATGGCTACCATATGATAATCAAACATAGGATGCGTGATAAACACCAGAATGCTGACAGCCTCAGCAAGAAAACTGAGTTCTATGAAAGATTGGAGCAGAAGCAGGCCAATCAGGCGGAAATAAAGGAGGGATTCTCGTTTCTGGACAAAGAAACTTATGAAGCGCTTCCCTTAACGAGATGGTTGGATAAGTCTGGACATCCAATTCCAGGGCATCCTGAGTTACCTGTAGAGAAAGCAGCCGAGATAAAGATCCTATCCAAGGAGGACCCGGTCCCCTTGGATCTGTTGCTGCGCTCGAATCTGGTCCAGCAAGAACTCTCTCGCATGAACATAAACAACCTCTCATTATTGGATAAAACGGTGCAGGTCACACCGCAAGTGATGCGGATGCTGGGTGGATTGTTAGAAAGAGAAGTGACCAGAGATGACCCCGAGTGGACAGCAGCAGTGGCATCGCTAACAGTCAGTGAGAAGGTGAAGATCATGCCGTCCAGACGACAGCACGCAGAGAACGAGAGGGATTGTAGGACAATAGTTCAGCAACTAGTATCCTCAATACTCCACGAGATTTTAACCAGTACTTCTTAGGGACAGAAGGAACAGGGGAGCAGCAAGCGAAGGAAAACCGTCACCTTTGTAGACCAGGATAAGGAAGGTGAAAACGTAGAACAAAATCTGCTGCAAGACTATTTGTCCGGGGAGACGAATGACGAGAAAAACCAGCGATCACAAGACCAACACCCGGGAATAGAAAGTTTGTCCGGGGAGTCTGAGATAGACGAGAAAATTCCTGATAGAAACAGGACCTAGAGAACAAGGTTTTGTCCGGGGAGTTCAGATGGATGCGGAGAAGGCACTGGAGGAGCGTGCAGTCTCCAGCACAACCTCTTCGACGGATGACGATTCCCGAAACTCGGGAATGGACACCTATTCAGACAGGACCTCGAGCTCGGGATCAGAACTGTCAGAACTAGCGATACACACGCTACTAGTGGAAACTCGGGCAAGGGACCTGGACAGAGAGGTGTACCAGGATCCTGACAGCGATTGCTACCTTATACCAAGCGAAAGAGTCTTTGACAACGCAGCGGATGACTTGGAGACAATAGCGGTATCGAAACGTTCGATAAACCTGTTGCCGCAGAAAGAGGTAGTCAGGACTGATCTTCTGCCGTTCAAACAAGAAACACAGCCGTTGGCGAAGATTGGTTGCGTTAAGATGGAAGAAGACACACACCAGCCCAACGAGCTGAATAGTCAGATGAGGGTCATGAAGAAGTACTTAAAGGCGAGATACATACTCTCGGACCTTATAAGGGCGCAGAGAAATGATCGCATGACAAGCAACCTGAAAAGGTGGATCGAGAATGGTTCTCCGGATAAAGGGGACCTCGAGGAAGATAGTTATCGCATCCTGAGATAATACTTCATGCAGAAGGAAGGGAGGTTATATTTGAACAAGGACGGGATTGTGGCTTGCAAAAGAAGGGAGGAAGACAGAGTCCTATACAAGTATAACGCGATAGTGTTACCGCAACTCTATCAGACAGAACTATTATTCAAGTCACATGATCAGATGGGCCATCAGGGGATCGACAAAGTATATCAGAGGATCCTGAAGCGCTTTGAGTGACCTGGAATGAAAAAGGCATGCGAGAAGTGGGTAACAGCATGTCTGTCATGCCAGCAGGTCAAAGATCCAAGGAAGTTGCGATTTCCTTTACAGTCGATCGAGTCGTCTGAATTCAACGAGGTGGTGCAGATAGATCACCAAAAGATATGCATGACAGACAATGGTTATAATCAGGTGCTGGTCATGATAGATCATTTTACGAAGTATGCAGAGGCCAAGCCCTGCATAACTGCCTCGGAGGAAAAGACATGTGACAACCTGATCAATACGTGGATAGCAAGACATGGTTAAAGTCTAGCAAGACGTGGATGACGTAGTCATAGCGACACCGACCCTGGAAGACCACATTGATAGGCTCGATGAGGTCTTTGGATGCATGAAAAGAGCAGGATTGAAGTGCAAACCATCGAAATGTGAAATCCTTAGGGATTCGATTAAGTACCTGGGAGGAATGGTGGATAGGCATGGTGTGAGGCCGGACCCGGAAGCAGTGGAAGCAGTGTTGACATGGAAAGCTCCCAGAACGGACACACAGCTCCTGAGCTTCCTAGGGTTTGCCAATTACTACCGAGAATTCATAAAAGGATATGCGGACAAGGTGTATCCGATGCAGAAGCTGATGCGCAACAAGGGGAATAAGTTCGAATGGAACGATGAGGCACAGGTTGCTTTCGAGAACATAAAGCGGGAACTGTGCGAAGCGCCAGTGCTAGGCATGCCTACAGAAAAGGGCATGTATGTTCTTGACACAGACGCATCGGTAGTGGCCATCTCAGGAATATTGCATCAAGAGCAAGAATGGAACGGAAGAACAGTTCTCCGTCCCATTGCATACGGCAGCAAGGTCTTGAGTGACACAGAGATGAAATATGGCGCACCAAAAGCAGAAATGTTTGCAGTAGTCGCCTTCGTGGAAAAGTACCGTGCATACTTGGGGAGCGCTCCATTCAAGTTACGCGTGGACAACAGAGCGTTATCCTGGTTGAAGACCTACTCGATGGATCAGAGTTATATTGGTAGATGGATAGTAAGATTGGATGGCTACCATATGATAATCAAACATAGGATGCGTGATAAACACCAGAATGCTGACAGCCTCAGCAAGAAAACTGAGTTCTATGAAAGATTGGAGCAGAAGCAGGCCAATCAGGCGGAAATAAAGGAGGGATTCTCGTTTCTGGACAAAGAAACTTATGAAGCGCTTCCCTTAACGAGATGGTTGGATAAGTCTGGACATCCAATTCCAGGGCATCCTGAGTTACCTGTAGAGAAAGCAGCCGAGATAAAGATCCTATCCAAGGAGGACCCGGTCCCCTTGGATCTGTTGCTGCGCTCGAATCTTTTCCAGCAAGAACTCTCTCGCATGAACAAAAACAACCTCTCATTATTGGATAAAACGGTGCAGGTCACACCGCAAGTGATGCGGATGCTGGGTGGATTGTTAGAAAGAGAAGTGACCAGAGATGACCCCGAGTGGACAGCAGCAGTGGCATCGCTAACAGTCAGTGAGAAGGTGAAGATCATGCCGTCCAGACGACAGCACGCAGAGAACGAGAGGGATTGTAGGACAATAGTTCAGCAACTAGTATCCTCAATACTCCACGAGATTTTAACCAGTACTTCTTAGGGACAGAAGGAACAGGGGAGCAGCAAGCGAAGGAAAACCGTCACCTTTGTAGACCAGGATAAGGAAGGTGAAAACGTAGAACAAAATCTGCTGCAAGACTATTTGTCCGGGGAGACGAATGACGAGAAAAACCAGCGATCACAAGACCAACACCCGGGAATAGAAAGTTTGTCCGGGGAGTCTGAGATAGACGAGAAAATTCCTGATAGAAACAGGACCTAGAGAACAAGGTTTTGTCCGGGGAGTTCAGATGGATGCGGAGAAGGCACTGGAGGAGCGTGCAGTCTCCAGCACAACCTCTTCGACGGATGACGATTCCCGAAACTCGGGAATGGACACCTATTCAGACAGGACCTCGAGCTCGGGATCAGAACTGTCAGAACTAGCGATACACACGCTACTAGTGGAAACTCGGGCAAGGGACCTGGACAGAGAGGTGTACCAGGATCCTGACAGCGATTGCTACCTTATACCAAGCGAAAGAGTCTTTGACAACGCAGCGGATGACTTGGAGACAATAGCGGTATCGAAACGTTCGATAAACCTGTTGCCGCAGAAAGAGGTAGTCAGGACTGATCTTCTGCCGTTCAAACAAGAAACACAGCCGTTGGCGAAGATTGGTTGCGTTAAGATGGAAGAAGACACACACCAGCCCAACGAGCTGAATAGTCAGATGAGGGTCATGAAGAAGTACTTAAAGGCGAGATACATACTCTCGGACCTTATAAGGGCGCAGAGAAATGATCGCATGACAAGCAACCTGAAAAGGTGGATCGAGAATGGTTCTCCGGATAAAGGGGACCTCGAGGAAGATAGTTATCGCATCCTGAGATAATACTTCATGCAGAAGGAAGGGAGGTTATATTTGAACAAGGACGGGATTGTGGCTTGCAAAAGAAGGGAGGAAGACAGAGTCCTATACAAGTATAACGCGATAGTGTTACCGCAACTCTATCAGACAGAACTATTATTCAGGTCACATGATCAGATGGGCCATCAGGGGATCGACAAAGTATATCAGTGGATCCTGAAGCGCTTTGAGTGGCCTGGAATGAAAAAGGCATGCGAGAAGTGGGTAACAGCATGTCTGTCATGCCAGCAGGTCAAAGATCCAAGGAAGTTGCGATTTCCTTTACAGTCGATCGAGTCGTCTGAATTCAACGAGGTGGTGCAGATAGATCACCAAAAGATATGCATGACAGACAATGGTTATAATCAGGTGCTGGTCATGATAGATCATTTTACGAAGTATGCAGAGGCCAAGCCCTGCATAACTGCCTCGGAGGAAAAGACATGTGACAACCTGATCAATACGTGGATAGCAAGACATGGTTTTCCGATGACGTTTCAATCGGATAATGGAACAGCTTTCGTAGGAGAGCTTACGAAAGAGCTTATGAGACGCTCACAGGTCGCTCAGGCTCACTCCACGACATACCACCCTCAGACGAATGGCTTAGTGGAAAGACAGAATAAGACGTTAGTCTCGATGCTGAGAGTATATTGTTCAAGGTACATGACCGATTGGGACAGATACCTTCCACAGGTGATGGGAGCATATAACAGCACGCAACACTCCACCACTGGAGTCAGTCCACACATGATGCTAACTGGACACGAAAAGTCCTTACCCTTAACCTTCTTCTACCCAGAGTATGAGGGAAAGAAAACGTCCCCACAGGTCTACGTGAGGGATGTGATCAGACGCCAACAGGAGTTGAACGATTTGTGTAGACGAAATACTCAGCAAGCACAGGCAAGGCAGAGGAAAAAATTCGACAAGAAAGCAGCTGGTGCAAAGGCTTACTCGGTGGGAGACTACGTATGGGTATTTCAGAACGTTATACCACCGAAAGGGACGAAAAAGCTCCTAAAAAATGGAGGGGACCCTTCATGATTACAGAGGTGCACCAGGAGGGACGCTTTTATAGACTGAGTACTGGCCGAGCCGCCCACTACGAGAACATCAAGCCACGCAATCCATCGACAAAAGACTGGTGTATACCTGCAGACATGGAAGAAGGGGATTATCTAATGATGGATCCTGCTTGTGAGGTAAATGAAAAGGGCACCAGGGAGAAGAACGATGGAAACGAAGTCGTAGAGGAAGGTACGGATACACCGCTGGACCTGGATCCAAACGAGGAGATCGAAGCGGACGATGAAACCTTACCCTACGCAGAGGAAGATTGGCAGGATCCCGAACAGACAGAAGTTCCCAAGAACTTGGAACCGGATCTTCCGTTCACGATACAGACTCGTCAGAAGGACGGGTCGAGACCAAGAAAGAAATACAATCCTTACGGTGACGACTTCGTAGTGGATAGGATAGATCTGAAGAAGATAGTGGAGGAAGTAGTGGGTCTAGAGGAAATAACTGTGTCACAAGACATTGAGATAGTCGATGATCACGACGATGAGTGGGTTGACGACTGGTCGAAACCCGAGGTAGAATTCGACAACGAGCAACAGCAGTCATATGAACAAGACTTGACGAACCTGCGTGTCTTAGAGTGGCTGAATGAAACGACCTCGGATCCTGAGGAGACCAGTGTCACGATTCAAGACGTAGATCGTGAAAGCATGAAATACATCAAGACCGAACGAGAAGATCCTTCCTGGGCTGCCCAGGAAGGACGACTACTCATTCCAGCTTCTAACCTCGACTTGATACCCGGTATGCGATCGATGAATATTTTTGTCCGGGGAGTGGGGGTAGGACTTACCCACACTGAAAACCTGATAATAAAAAAATTGAGAGTAGCAAAAGAAACAGGAGACTTAGAAGCAGAAACAGGCGAAGAACCTAAGAAACCTGACATAGGCAGGGTAGTTGAGTCATATTTTAACTTACCAAATGAATATTCAAGTAACATAATACTAACAGACAGTGATTTTATACTCATAAATAGAACATGCGCGATAGCAGTCACGGCAGACATGAGTTTTAGGACAGCGTTAGCGGCAGATTTTAAGAGAGAATATAAAAACATAGAGTTCCTGTGGAAGCAACGACCAGGAGTAGGGGGCGTAGCAGCCTTACGTCCGGCGGCGTCGCAGATACCGGGAAAATACCTATGCTTCTTGGTAACGAGAGCGACGGAGAAGCAGCACGTGGACCCGGAGAACCTAGTCTTGTCCTTGACGAGGCTGAGGGACTTCCTCGTGGAAATGGACGTGAAGGAGCTCTCGCTTTCAGTGTACGATCCAAACAGAGGAAGACTGCATCCTCGGGAATTGTACGCGCTTGTACACGTGATATTCTCTGATACGAACATACAAGTATATCTACACAAGAAATATTACTTAAGTATAGGCTGAGTGACGTGCGAGAGGGTGTTAGGCCAAAGACTAAGTTGTATGTAATATGTGATATGTCTGTTATATTATGTTATGTTATGTTATGTGTTAAGTTATTAAGATCATGGGTAAGTAGGGGTTAGTGACCATGAACAACTGAATGACAATCTTAGGAATAGATCCAAAGTTTGGACTGTCCAATCTTAGGTCGAATTCCAAAATTTTCGAGACCGATTGATTTTAATAAATTTTAGGATAAAATCTTTTTATCTGGACTGTTTTTAAGTAAATTTTAGCGATATATGTTGAGGTGAGACCGACAAGTGTGATATTTGTGACTTCTTTTCTAGATCCTGATTGATCATTTAATTACTCATTTGAGTCAAAACCTTGGAATCGAATCGAACCAAATCAAACCTGAAGAACAGTATGGACAATTTCAACTTAGATGAATTGATGGACCTGGCAGAGGCACATGTAGGACCGATGATAGATGCGATCTATCGTCGGCTGATCGATCGGGACTTCGCTCTGGAGGACCCAGAGGTAGTCATGTTGCTGACCGTCCTGATCAACATCTTGGGGCATGACAACCGTGGAGACCGCCCCACGGAAGTCCTGTTGATGGCAGCATATGGAGAAAGGGGAGTACTAGACCGCCCGAACATGAGAGTGATGAGGTGGAGAAACGGGGCTCTCTCAGGGAGTGACTTGGCGAATGAGCCTGGACTGGGAAGTTCTAGGAGCTACCAACCAGGTGAGATGCCAATGCCCTCCAAGCCCAAACCTGGGCTGACGAGAATGCATCGGGATATGAACAGCGAGGCGACCTCGTCTGGTTCACCACTGAGAGCAGCTGTGCCACCAAAAAGGGCGAAAGTAGGACAGAATGTTCAGACGAACCAAACCATGCAAGATCTGGATGAGATGAACGATGAACTGAAAAGTACGAAGAAGGAGCTGGACGAGAAAACCAAAAGTATGCTCCAGATGGAGGAAGATCGAGACATGTGGAGAAAGTTGTTTGAAGACTGCAACAAAAAGCAGGGTCAAGAGATTGAGCGCTTGAGGCAGGACTACAAAGAGCGATCGGAACAGATGGCGTTGACAACGGCCGTGGAGAAAGTGATACCTGCAAGGGATATTCCTCGTGGGCAGTCCCCGATGGAGCTCTTGACGCCTCGAGAAATGAGTCAAACAACGGAGACACGGCTCCCAGCAGAGACAAATCGAGTAACAATCCCGGATCCTAGTGACACCTTGGGTGACCCCGTCGTGGAACAGACAGTGAGGAAGCTGATAGAGACAGCTGGACGACTGGTCGCTAACAAGAATGCGCCAGGTTCCGGGGTGACTGCACCCAATGGAACGATTGACGACACGGGCAGAGTACGACTCTCCCAGACCGTGATCAGACAGGGGATAAGTGACGTGACACCACTCATGGGGAGCTCGAGGGCCCCAGAGAGAAGAATACGGAAGATGCCAGCGAAGAAAGTGTCTCGCATAACAGACGTGCAAAAGAATAATCAATTAAAATATAATTTCACGGGAGTTCCGGAGACAGATCCGAGGGCCTGCTTCAATCGAGCGACTTGGAGCCCGGCAGTAAATCTGCAGCAACCACCAATCGGGACATCTCATCTGATACTGGGAGACAGCTTGGTTAGAGTGCTGTCGAATTTGAGAACCTCGTGGGTCACCACGGTGATGGCCTTTGGAGGCGCGACGATAGCCCAGTTATATCGAATGGTGGAGCTGATGAATTCAGGGAGGATCCCCAATGTGATGACCTTAGTTGGGACGAATGACATCTCCAGAGGTTCAGATGAGCAGGAAGCACTATGGGAGTCAATGATGGTGTGTTTGCTTACTACCCTCTGGCAGAAATTCAATTGCGCGGTACTGACCGTTTGCACTGTGCCAATGAATACGAGAAGCCTGACAGCATCGGGAAGAAGGCATAACGAGGCAGTCGTCAGGTGGAATAACATCTTGAGGAACCTCGCAAGTCGTAATGCCGGAAGAATGATCCTCATGGACATCGAACATGAGTTGAGAGCTATGGATCAGGCCAGACTGACCACGGACGGCATCCACTTCGACAGCATCGAAGAACAAGCTTGGTTGAATCGAATCTTCCAAGAGCGGTTGGACGAGCTGGAAGCAGAACTTTTTGACACAGGAGTGCTGAAGGAAGAAGGAACAGTGAGTGACGCGGTGATTACCACTTTTGTGCCTCCTAGCCTGGAAACACGCTTGGGTACGGTCCCGGCCGTCACGAACTACAGGCAACAAATCTCCAGCGAACCAGGTCAAAGGACAGACGTACAGGATCGATTGAGAGAAGCGCCGATGAGGAGGACCATCCATCCTAGGAGAAGGATAGGACCTGTCAACCCAATCGAAGAGACAGCCGGCACGCCTAGATCTGACACTAAATCGGACACTAGATCGGAGACGACAAGTAACAGTGTGGTCAGATATCTCAAACGCGATGAGAGGACTCAAGGACTATGCGCTACACATGTTAGTGTTGGACGAGGTGCTGGGGTTGACAGTGTCCAATTTCAGTCGACAGCTCAAACTGAAACCGGGAATAGACGACGACCATCGAGTGATCGCGGCGATGTCCAATGACTTATGGTTCCGAGCAATGGAAGTGGCAGGTGAAGACACAAGAAGGAAAAATTCACTAACTAGAGACCAGAGCTCACTTGGAGGCGATGGTTCTGAGAACCAAGCCGGAAGCCAACCAGTGGCTACACCTGAACCCTAGAGTAGCGGCATTGGGTGCAGATGCTTTTGAGCAAGGGCCCGTGATGATCACAAAGATACATGTCTACTTGTTGAAGGAGGTGAACCTGGCGGAAAATGCCGGAGAAAAGACCGCTGAATTTGTGAACAGAATGTGTCAGATTACTCTGGAAACCTTCTGGACCCAGGAAGTGAAGGGACAGGAGGGCTTTGAACGGACAGACAGCATGTTGGAAGGGTTGGGAGCCGGATGGACCGCGTCCTTCTTGGCAAAAGTTTACCCGAAAGTCTCGCACTACTTGATAAAAGAATTCCTCCAAGCAGTAGTGGAAGTATCGATAGTGGAACTAATAGCCTTGTTCGTGACATTTGGAGCAGAGAGTTTCGTGAAGGGACCGGCGATACTGCTCACCGATGGAATCCAGAACCTGCGGCTAGACGGACTTCTGACATTGATTGCAATTACCCACGGAAACTTGGGAGGACTGATGAAACTGGCACGTTGTCCAGAGCAGATGAGAAAGAGAGTGAGGAACTTGGATATGAAGAAATCCACGGACTCGTGGAACAAGATAAGAGACCTGAGACACACTCTTATCCAGTATCTCTTACAAAAAAATCGCTTTGGAACGGGAGAAGACGAGACGATTGAAAGAGAGGAAGATGTTAGACGACATGTTGGAGGCATGCCGCTGTTAACCGATCTGAGCTTGGCTATGAGAACCGATCCCTTGGCGCTGATCAGAGGAGTCACGGAGTTCGTGACAGTGATCCATGGACCAGCAGTCACGTTTGCGTTCCCTGACGTTAAAGTGGAAGCATATAGGAGGTCGGTGCTGCACCTGAACCTCATATCGGCAGTGGACGGTAGTACACTGAACTGGTGTGAGCAGCACACATTGCGGGAGCTCATGAGTGAAGACCTGTTATTTGCGAAAATATCGGAGCCAGAGATGACAGTCATCAATTTTGACGATCACTTCCGCGATCGCTTGGGAGAAGTAGAAAGAGGACACATCGAAGTGTTTCCAAAGCTTTGGAATCTGAGACCCTATGATAAAACGAATGGTGAAATAACCAGAGTGCCTCGTCTCACTGCAGCATATCACAAAGTGAGAGAAGAGACGAAGGACTGGGGCGATTACAAGAAGCTGCCGGAGGCAATCCCTGAATTCCCTCTGATAAGAAGGATGTTGCTCGGAGCAGTCTCCGTGGTACAAACTCCTAGATTGAGAGCATTCGAAACCAATGAAAGGAGAATAGGGAATTTCGTGGGAACGATGGATCCATACTTTGTAGGGAGAAATGCCGCCGTGTTACAATACACACGGTTTGCATATACGGATCAAGCAACGAGAAGGCGAATAAGCAACGCCGCGACTCCCAAGCCTGGGAAATTCGACGAGGAATGGACGGGATTATGCTTAGCTCCGATGAGGATGAGAGGCAGGACCGAACTGCCTGAAGCCTCATTAATCCTGAATAGTGTGAAAAAGGAGATGAAAGTGGGAGGAATATTGCAGAGGAGAACCTTCCTAGCACCCTTCGGCTGCGAGGAAATCAAAGTGGTCCATGGAGAAGAAGAAGATAGATCGGCCGGTACATTACTCATTCCGAGATTCCCGGAAGAAGCCGACAATGATGAACAAGGACCCTCGAGCTCGAACAAGGATAAGTCAGAAGGAGGTGACGGACAGGGAGGAAGCCGTCGAACCGAAGAACCCATGCAACAAAATCAAGCTGGTGGGGAAGACGGCAGGGCATCGACAGGAGGAACATCCAGCCTGGATTTCAATATCTTCAGTGATCTTGAGAACAATATATATACGTTGGAAACGACTGAACCAGCGGATGAAGGCATCTCGACACTGGAGCCTCCGTCAGCCTTTATGGAAATGAAACGGAATTTGCCGGAGAGCAGCTCTCCTGGCAATTCAAGAAATAACGACCAAAGAATCCTCATGGAATCACCTAGGAGGAGAAGAATAGAGGCCTCAGCCAGAGAACCTTTCTTGGGGACGCTGCCCGAAGAAGAATGGGAAGTACATCACCGAGACCACGAGAGTAGGACGGGACGCAAATTGGACAGAGTGGCGTTTATGGAAGAAGTCTGGACAGTGGTTCAGAGCTATGGGACCCAGTCCATTCTGAAAACGGGTCTCAACCAACCCTTGATGAGGGAAGTCCTTGACAAGCTTGATGATTGTGAAGGGAGACTGAGTGAGTTGAAGCGAATTCTCCCATCAAGATGACACCGCAGGACGATGAAGGAGAGGTGGTGTATCTGTCAAGAACCAGGAGAGGGACAGTGCGATCAAAATTGGTGATTGAGAAAATCAATGCGATGAAAATGAAGTTAGGCAGCAGAGTGATGCCGAGGAGAGTCGGAAAGACGAAGGTGGATTCAGAGATATCGATGAAAGCTGTTAACTCAGCGAAAAGGAAACGAGTCGAGGAGGTCATGGATTTGGGGCAAGGTGATTATCAACTGCCTGGCACAGATAAAAAGTTAACTGATATAGCGATGGTGCCACCCATTCTCATGGCGGGGATAAAGTCAACAGGTTATAAATCCAAAAGGAGTGACCGCACTCTGACTGGAGCAACCTTAGAAATGGAGATACTCAGCCAATGTGGAGAGAGCAAAATGAAAGACTTTAAGCCATCTCGCATGAATCACGGAAAGGGAAGTGTCAAGGACAACTAATACCAGTGGAATATAACCGACTAACAGTGTCGGAGACTGTGTCGATAGATAAACCCACCGGTGGATACATGGAGATGTTAGAATACCAAAACTCGGCTAGAGGATATATGATGGCCCTGGAAGATGAAAAAGCCATGGAGGGTTATATGAAAACGATGTTGCAAGGCACCGCCCTCAAGCAGAAGGCGTACGGGATTTTAGCGTTGTCTGACATTCAGGCAGAAACGATGGAGCAGTTGGTGAGCCTTCCATGGAAAGCAGTAGTATTACGGTATTTCGAAGAAGAAATGAGGACTACGCCAAAAATACATACTCTCGTGGCAGTACCTTACGTAAGAACAGAGTTACAACTCAGGTTCGCCTGGTGCATGATGGGACTGACTCGCGAAGAATATGATTCAGAAGAAAGTTAGAGGTCAATAGAGGAGAAGGTTTTCCTTATGACGAACCTGAGGGATCTGATAGTCCAAGAGGGAGCAGCAGTAGCGTGTGCGAAGCGGAGAGATGCTCTCTGTTTCATTCGATTTCTGATAGAGCAGATTTCAGTACCTGCATTGAACACTTGTGTTAAGATGTTGAGGGAAGGCGATGAGCGAGCGAAAGCCTTATTCTTGCTAGCACTGCTGGATATGCAGCAAAGTAAACCGATGAGGGTGAACATGAAAGAACCCGAGGAATTAGAACCCATGAGAAAGATAGACGAAATCAGGAGATTCTCAAACAAGGAGCTGAGACTCGCTAAAGAATCTATGGGGGCATTGCCGAAATTCAGTGAATACTGTGGACCGATCAAGAAGAAATCGTATAGCTACGTATCCGGGATCATAGGGATAGCGTACAACCCTTTCCTGAGTGAAGACATACGCGATTGCTTCTTCGATTACGAGCAGGCGGTGTTGCTGAGATTCTGGACGTCCAGAATTGTAACGATTAAGAGCGTTAACAATCCACAGGCCAGATTGGGACTGGTCTTGGAAGAAGAGGTGACTGCACCTTCAGTACCAAAATCCGACAAAAGAGTGGAGTTTGGGTTGGGATTCTCAGATGAATTACTGAGAACGAGTTTGATGGCAGTGTGGGAATTGATGAGGCCATCATGGTGTCCTAGTCCCAACGCTGACTCGATATTGCGAGCGACACAAGACGTGCAGGGGGAACTGAATGCAGAATGTAACCTGCGTGACTTTAACATCATATATAATGTATGATAACGGCCTCTAGGAGCAACGGAGAAGATAAAGTGGAGTTGCCTGGCTGGGGATCAGAAGACTGGGTCAAACCTGGTAGCTGTCTGGCGGAAGTCTGTGGACTGGAGGGTCACGTTTGTGGAGGTCTGGACTGTGTGAAGACCCTGGAGAAACAACACAAGCAATTGACGGTATTGTTTGGAAACGTAGTGATGAAGGCAAGAACAGAAACGGAACTGATAGCAGATTGCCATGGAGGAACCGAGGTGAATCTAGTGACTGCACTAGGATTCTACAGCATGTTTGGTTCTTTAGAGTCACTATTGAATCTAGAACAGAAACATGAGATGGTCACAGCCATCAGTGTAGAGGTATTCCCAGGAGTTCTGCAGACTGAGCAGAAATACATAGGAAAATGGAGGGAAGCAATCGAGACGGAAATGAACATCAGACACAGTGAGACTTATTGTAGACCATCAGGAGCACGATATTTGGTGGGTTCGACATTGGCTCCAATGTGCAAGAGCAGATACCCTGTACATTTCGTGGCTGTGGACGTAAAGAGTACGAGAATCAACTGTCACAGATTACAATGCAGTAGATGAGAATGATGAAGTCCACCGAGTGATGATGGAAGTGGAACCATTACTGGAAGCTTCGGGAAAACGTAATTGGAGGAGCATCATGTTGACACATGACGAGTTTCCTTGCCACTGCTTGCTGCAGACCTGGTGGTATCCCAAGCGTAGTAATCTGATGTTGATCTGCGACTCTGGAGAGCTGCTCTCCTTGGGTTTACCAGATTCATCACGGCCCATAATAATAGTGATAGTGGGAGTTATGATGGCGATACGATGGCTGGAAGCTCATGTGAGAGAAAATAATAGACAGGAGGCACCGACGAGAGAACAGTTGCGGAAATTAGATTGTCTAAAAGATTTAGATCTTTTTGAGACAATGTGCAAAATTCTAAACATTCCGATGGAAGTGAAGAAAATATGGGCAAGAAAACGATTGATGCCATGGTTCAGAGCTAACATGACTGCATGGTTGTACGAATATGCGAAAAAGCATATGTCGAAGCACGGCAGGGTGTACAGTGAATATCAGTTGGACATTGGAGCAGGAGCTTTCAAGCGAGCTCTCGTGACTCATCGGAATGCAGTGACCACCGCTGTGAAAAGAATTTCCCGGACGAGTGAACGTAGTGGAAAGGAGAAGGCAGAGATGTTAAAGGAAGATTTGGAGAGAAACGTGACGTTGTGTCTCCACAACAGCTTCTGCAGGAACAGAGAATCTAACGTGGATCCCCTACCTTGTTGCAAACAGAGGGTAGAAGAGCAGAAGTGTTGGAGGACGGCTTCCAGCAGCGTCAGGATAGCTAACGACGTGTTGCAGGATACGGAGACTGAGAGTGCAGAGTCAGTATCACAGGAGGAAGAAATGGAACATTGACGAATGACCGGAAAACAAGATGCAAAAAGAGATGAAATTAGAAGAATTTAGAAGTTTTAGAACTTCTAAACGACGAAAAAAGAAGAAAACAAAGGAGTGGTGAAGGAAAAATTAAAACTCAGAATTGTTTTATGTGTGTGAAAAAATTCAAGTGAGAAACCAAGCAGCCAAGTTGTAATTGAAAACTGAAACCTTTATTTGAGTTTGATATTGTTGCATTTATAAATTTGCATTTTAATTTTAGTTGAGTGGCTTTAGAGACACTCCCTTACTATTTATTTAGAAAGGCTTGAGTGAAGGAGTGTATTTAAATATTCCAGCCTACATGACTTTTTTTAATCAGCTAGGAGAACTGATCACTTTGTGGTGACATAGAAGGCTTGGGTAATCTCTCGAAGAGGGAGGTTGTGTCATTGTTCTTTCTAACCACAGAGTTCCTTAGTTTTAATATTCAGGACAATAACAAGCAAAATTTCCGAAGGGAAAAAGCATATTAGGATAATTGTAGCTTGTTGGTTGGAATTACACAAACCAACACCTTTTAAATCTAAGAGAAAAAGTTTTAATCGGGACATTGACATTGGAAGTCAGAAAATATGTTTTATCTTAGGTCATATCCTCAATGTGCATATTAATGAAGGAATTTGAAGGCTATAGTGATGTGGTATGATGCCATTTATATTCTGCAGTGAGTCGATGTGACGTGGATAAAAGTAATTTCGTGCATTTTGTAAATTCTGTTCGATGACACTGTATCTATTTTACGAACATTGCGTGATTCAATGAGGACATTGACCGGACTGTCCGGGGAGTATGTGACATTCGACCAGAATGGACAAAATGCAATCTCTGCAGATTTCGAATTTTTAGCAGTGAACCTTCCGAGTTAATGATTTTGAAGGATTAACGACGTTATTCGGATGATTAGCAGAACGGTGAAGGTCAGGATATTCCCGTATTTTAAAATTTTAATTTTTCGAAGTGATGACGTAACATTTCTGAGAAACGTCAGAAACGGCCATTTTGGCAAGAGAAGCTGAAAAGCAACAGAACAACATTAGTTGCGATAGCAAGAAGAACAAAAATTGTGATAGAAAAACGACAACGAATCACGGTATTGATAGAGAACGTTCCGAGTTGCAACTATTGTGTCGCTACAAAAGTTGCAAGGCCGTTGCGAACAACGGTGAAGGGTGGAAGACAGCCTTCCGGATTACGGAAAAGTCAAGTTTAACGAGCTTGATTCAGTGGATTCAGAATCCGGAAGGGTTTCGGCACTGAAACTTTTATCCTTTTACATAAACTTTTAGCTTCCTTTCATGTCCTGATTTGAATTTAATTAACAACTGGATTCATTTTGATAAGGATGAGAAGCTAGGAGTTGGGGGAAAGGGTTGATCCATCTTTGATGGAGATGATGATTTTTATCTACTGAACAAAAACAATAGTAATATAATAAATAGTAATAGCCCTGTTTTTAGGAGTGACCTCGTGGTCTGGGGATACTGAGACCCAGCCATGAGCTCACTATTTCTGCATGTAATCTAGTTAATTTGAGTGTTTTGACCGAAGCCGAAAGCAGTAACGTTTTTGTCGACCCGATGTTAGAAAAGACCACCGAAAAGTACTGGCTTGGCAGAGACGGTGAAAAGCATGTAAAGCTCTGTTTAGACGTTAGCCAGTCGTCTTAGGACTTAGTTTTATTTTCCGTCGATATGTATCTTCCGGGCGAATGTTACATACAAGTTCTAAAAAAAATCAAACGGGTACTTCCAGCTGTAGCTGCGCTAATAGTTAATAGCATGTAAACCCGTTTAGCAGTAATCATGTGGTCGTTTAGGAACCGATAATAGTAGTAGTAGTAGTAGTAGTAAAAGACTTTAATTCCATTGGTGGATACAGGGTTAATATAAATATTGAATGAACTTACGATCGACAATTTTTACAAAAACGTTTGACAAAGAATGTGCATGATCTGTTTATATCAAACAAAGTTGAAGTTTTAAGCAGTAAAAATTTATTCAGTTTTGATTTGAACATTCCCAGGGGCATGTCGAAAGATATAATTTTCAGACGCAGAAGTTCATTGGCAGCACGGGGAGCTCGTACAAAGAAGTTATCGTCAGTTTTCAATTTCCTCGTGTTCGGTATGACGAATAGGCCACTCGTAGCGGAACGCGTAGGAAGCGAGCTGGTTGCACTTTTGCAGTCAACATCAATAACATTGTTATGGAGCTTCCAAAGTAGAAGAATTTCAACTCTAATCAATACATAGCTAATTGGAAGCATATTCAGATTTAGTAGCCCTGAAACATACGATGAACATTTCTTGATCCATCTTAGAACTTTGTACTGGAACAGTTCAAGCTGATGTAATAGTGTCAAAGAAGGGCACCATGCAGGAGCACCGTAAAGTAAGATTGACAGAATGAGAGTATTGTAAAGTAACTTTTTTCGACTGCAGGATACCGAGAAAGGAATATTTCGTTTCAGAAAATAAAACAATCTGGAACATTTTATCAACTTAGTATTCAGATGGGATTTCCAGGAAAGATTGTTGGAGACTATGATACCAAGATCTTTAATTTCATCAACAAATGGTAAGATGTCTGATCCGAGCAAGAATTGGATAGAATCATCATAACCACCAAAGTTCAGAACTTTACATTTGGCAGAATGAAACTGTAAGTGATTGTTAGTTGACCAATTAAAAAGAGAATCGATATCTTTTTGAACTAATGATGGAGCAGATGAGCTATTAATCTTCAGGTCGTCTGCAAATAGATAAAATTCACTATTTAAAATTCAATACGCTAGCATGATAGTTTAAATGCTTTTGGGACCAATTTGGAAGGGGTATTTTGTATTGGCTTTGGTTTGAACGGCTAAAACTGGTAGCTCGAGTATTTCACGATAGTTAGAGATGTACAATTGTTTTCACTGTCCGTCGATTTAAAAACTTTCCGGGCGAAGATTAGGCATCTAATAATCATTAGCTTCTTTCTCTAGCCGTTTGTGGTTACAGTCAAGATTTTTGAATATCCGTTTTTGGACATAGCTCTCCTACTTTTTTTTTAACTTAAGTATCAAATGTGATATTAATTTTGGCACATTCGCAACTCAGTTTCTTACCTTAATTGAAAAATAGTTTAAAGGATATAAATGGAATAGCAGTAGTTCCGTAAAAAAGTTGGTTTTCTTCAGATATAAATATGCCTAGTGACGCGGATCAGGTAAATAGCCCTGTTAGCTTTTAAAATTCTCCGACTTATAGACTGAATATCAATTGGACAATATAAATTTTTTTGCAGGTAACTGACGATGAAATAAGAGATGGAGAAGCTCTGAAAAAGAAATTACAGAAAAAACACTCAAAAACTGTGAAGAAGGCAAGTAAAATTTATACAACAAGTTTTTCTTCTTTCATTCTTGACAATTACGAAGTATATGGCTCTATCGGATTGCTTTAGACTAGTTTTAGTTGAAAGTCTATTGTCTCACTTGAAATTTAAACTGGATTTTTAAGTTAATTTTATTCATTGTCAAGCTTCCGCAAGAGGAATATCGAGATGGCACATGAAAAACTTAACATAAAAAAAATTTCAGCTCGGTACGCTAAAAGACAGCCAGGATTTTGGAGCCTCGACAGAGATTCGGATTAAGCGACCGAAGAAAACAAAGAAAGTGAAAGCAGATGATCTTGCGGAGGAAGGAGGAAAAGATGACACTGAACAAGAAAAAAGTCAAACAGACGTTGCTGGCCATGAATTGGAAGCGGAATCAGCTGGTGATAAAGTGGACGGAGGAAGTGATATTGAAACTAAAACAACCTCCAAAACTTTGGATGGTAAGCGCTTCAGTCATCATCTTTTAGATACTCTTTGGAAGAGTTTTTTTTTTTAGAATTTTCTGGGTAGGGTCCTAGCTGTGGCAGCGACCTCATCATGACGTTCTTCAGCAATGTCGAAATAAAACTCCTGTTTTGTTTGCATTAGTGATCGATGCTACCGAAGAACAAGATGAAGCCACAGAAGGGAAAAGTGATTCAGGTCCGAGACAGTCGAAGCACAAAGCTGCTCTGCAAAAGAAACTGCAATCTAAATTAGATAAGGTGAAAGAAACAAAAAGAATGCAGGAAACAGAGGCGGCCGCTTCAACTACAAATGTGTCTAAAAGGTTAAGGTCACTTCGAGGTCAGACAGTGGTGACCCGATTTGAGACTGAAGAGGAAATTGCAAGAGGAGAGCAACTAGAGAAGACTCTGACCTCAAGAAGGCGCTACAGGGAAGCGGTCACTGAAGCCAAGAAAAAGGTGGGCAGGTTTCTGTTTCTGAGTTTTAATTTTGTCTTATCAATAATATGCATATCTCTCACGGTCTTAAGTACTTAAAATAGGACATAGAGTTTGTTTGTGAGCAATGCTTCGTTTTTAAGAAGCATTAATTAGTTTCTCCGAAATTTTACGTCTGTTTGGGAGGTATTGTGAAGTTGAGCTTTGCGAAATAGTTACCAATAGCTCTTAATTGTGAAATACTTCTTTTTTCGTGTTTTAACTTTTCCGAAATGACATGCATCGTCCATCATTCAATCACCAATCAAACCTGAAGTTTTATTTGTAGTACATGATTCTGAGGGAAAATACGCATTCAAAGTTCCCCGTTGAAAGTATTCGCTTATCCTGATCTCGTGTTAACTGAATTCGAGCTTGTATCGTTATACTAGGACAATTTTTACAAGTCAATATGCCCTGTATTCGTTATACCAGCTTGTGTGCTTACCTAGCCTCCGTACATAGAACTGAATTATCCGTTTGTGATGTCCAGCGAAAGGTCAAGGGATTTTTTCCAGATTATGGCCGATAATTGTTTAATCCAAAATCAACTTCAAATCAGCAGTTTTGGCCTCTAACACTGCGATGTTTCAGTTCGAAATTCCAACAGAGCAGGAATGTTACGAATTCTTCACTAGAACATGGGAAGATCCGGTGGTAGACCAAGAGGAGGAGCAGGACGGGAAGGACCAGCAGACCACAGACACAGCAGGGGAAGGGGCTTCAGAAGGTAATTAGGAGTTCAAAAAAGATGAATTAAGCTTGGGATTAGAAAACTAATCGGAACATTTTTCCAGGCAAACAAAAACAGCAAAGACTTTTTTTCCAGGCAAACAACTTGTCGTACATTTTAAATACCTGTGCTATTTTTTTTAGTTTGTTTGTAAATTTACCAACTGCCATTTGATATAATTTCAATTTTCTTTTCTTTATTCGGCTTACAAATATCGACGTAGTTACCGCGTATTGAATCGGTTCTAAATCAACATCAGACCTTGTTTTTTAAAATTGAATAATTATTGTATGTAAGGGAGGGGAATCTCTGCTTCGCATCTTTTTTTTTAAATGTGGTATCGCCAATAATTTAATATCATCTACCTATCTTTTTAAAAAAAAAGAAATTATTCATCTTTTTTTTCTATTTTTATATAAAGGTGGAGTTAAGAAGACTAACACAGATGCCGCTCTGTTCGATGCGGAGGGATATGTAGTGAAGAGACCTCCAGAGTACATTCCCAACAGGAAGAGACTTGAGGATGAGGAGAATCAATATTTTGTGCCCACCATGCGCCCAGGTGAGAAACTGTTACTTATAAACTGCCTGTAGTAATTCAAATCAGTAGCGGATTTAGGGGGAATGGGAGGCAAATGCTCTCTCTTCAAAGATTCGTCGAATTTGGTAGTATTTTTCATCCAGTTGACCTTACATTAACTTCGACGCCAATGAAAACTCAAGTGAAGATAACAATTAAAAGTTAAAAAACCCCATCATTTCATTTTATCTGAACGCAAAAATACAATAATATTATGAAAGAACAACACCAACATTTTCGTTAAATTTGAGTTTCGAAAGTTGATTTTGATTTTCAGATTTCCCAGTGGAATACAAAAGTTATTAATCCAATTTTCTCAAATTGGGTTAATTTATCAAAACAATGTCGATCATAAATTTTTCGGGAAAAACTTCGAAAGTTCAGGTTTTTTCAGAAAACAAGTCCGGATTTTTTTGTTTCCCGTAAATTTGAACAGAAACATGCAGAAAATTGAAATAAAACAACGTCTTAATAGTGTTTTGGGAATTCTCAGAAAATCAATTTGGCCGACCTAAAACAAAGGTTAACAATTTTTTTTCGAAAATTTTAAAATCGCTCTTGAGCCGCAACTGTAAGAGATACTGATTTGATCATTTATTCCACATCTCTTAGTTATTTTTCCTGTAAATAGTTAGAATAACTTTCATTTCTTGTTCAAGTAAAGCCATTTCATCAGCGTTTTTATTATGTTAGAACGAACAGATACAATGCTTAAACTGTTGCGAAGATATTTCGTCCTGCGACAGATTTTGTCGTTTTTTGATATGCCGGCAGATTTGAGGTGTTAGAGAATTTTTTGAAGTAGGTCGGGTCGGAACCTGTCAATTAAATTTATGGGACGAAAAATGTCGAAGGACAAAATCAAAGCTAACCAGTAAAAGGGTTTGGCAGTTCCGTGTTAGCTTGAAAAAAGTTTGGAGTTATTAGAAATTAAAAGTCAGTTATATGGGGGTATCAAAACTGTGGATAAGTAAGAAAAGAGCATTTGTTTTTGTGTAGTGGGCTATGATGTTTAGGGTTCTTATGTTTTTCAATATCATGCTTATTGTGTGTGTGATAGAGGGTAGAGTGGGCTTCAACATGGAGGGAAGGGAGAGGAGGTTTCTGGAGGAGGAGGGGCTGTATGTGGGGGAGAAGCCTCTGGTGTCCATGAGGAATGTCAACCGAATGGAGCAGCGCATCCTTAGAGAGGAACAAGCAGTACGTGCACCGTTTTTTTGCTGCTGTTGTGTTTGTTGGTTTTGCTTTGACCACCGAATTCTACGCAAAATTATGGGCCACATAAAATTATTAATTCAAGTGATAGATTATATTTGAAGCGTTCCAGACGACTTGATGTGAACTGCAGAAAAATTCTGAACAAATTTCTCGTCGAGTCGAGAATTATTGTACCGACCACTCTCGAGGAGTGGAAAGGAACTATGGGTTAGGGTCCGGGGTTTTTTGGTTTTTTGCCAGCCACTTTTGATTACTTCAAAGAAAGTAGGTAGGGGATCAAGTTTGCTATTATATAAAAGCCCTATTGGCATGATTCGGATTCTGAAAAATGAACTCAGTGTAAAAAAAAATTGATTTGGGTTATTTCGATTTTCATACCAAATTAGACGTAATTATCTGAAAGTCTGGCCTCCCAACCTAAATTATACTAGAACGTTAACGCTATGTTAACGTTTTCTAACTACAGTTACCGCTCTTAGTATTAATTTTTGAATTTTTTCTCGTAGGTTTTTTGGTCTTTGTCTTGCTGGCTTAGCGCCAGTCAAAGTATAATTAATGTGTACTTAATGCTGTGATTGAGTGTGAGTTTAGCCTGACCGTTGGTTTGGGGAGAACGGACACCTGGTGATGTGCAGTGACCCACTGAAACTGTACCCCTCCAAGCCAATCATCTACGCACAGGAGGAACTGGAACCCCAACTGCAGACTCTCTATGTCAAGGTCAGTCAGTATAAGTTATCAGTATACAGGAATTTACAACGCAATTAATTTATTGGTCCTTTTTCCACATGATCGTGTAGTTGGGTTTTGTTATAAAGAGTCGATGAATGTAATTCGGCTTTTATATATGTCGCGATGATTTTTTTGTTCATACTCATATTTTTTTAGGTAGCAAGTCGGTTTTTTCGTTATTTATCTCAAAGATTTGGCGCATATCAGCTAGATAGCTCCTAAACCATTCGAGGCTAAATTCTCGGGTTCCATAAAGCTCCAATTCAGTCAGCAAAATGTTATGACCGAAAGTATCAAATGCATTTCTGAAGCCAACAAAGATACAGTTTTATTAAAAATGAATCTTTTGCAAATCACAGATGCGTGTCATTGGGAGATATATAAGTTTTAGTTAAATTGTCAGAGACCTTAACCAAAAGTTAATTATCAGCTTTTCACGAAGAACCGCTGTTGTAGAATTATCAACAATAAGAGATCGGAGAATTTTTTTCACACAAAGGATTTTTTTTTGGAGATAGTCATGTTGAAAGTTTGCCGTAAACCTCAAAATTTTTTCATCGTTGACGAATTGCTTCTTTTAATCATTTCTGTCTGTCAGAATTTTTCGCCACTCTGTTTTTCATTATTTCAGGCATCGACAGCAGAGAACGACTCTCGGTACATCGATGGAAGGGTCTCGGAGGCCTCGGTTGGCAAGTACCAATTAGCGATCGAGATCCCAGAGATGACTTTCTCGCACCATCCACTTTACAACAGGGAGAACGTACTGGCAGCAAGACTCACTGAGTTATATGATGAGTACTCGCTGAAAATGGATAAGAACTTGTCAGAACATTACAGTGACAAGGTAATTAACAACCTGATTTAATGCAAAAAAGAGGCAGCTTGCACATTACATATCTCAGTATGGCTATTGTCAAAACGTTTTTTCACTACTGATGTCCACCAAGCCATGGTTTTAAATATTTTGAAGGGATCTGCGGGTTTCTTCTGTTATGCGACCCAAAATTACCAAAACGTTGAATGAGCAAATTTGTTTGAAAGTAAGCTTCTGATTTCTTTTCGCATCAATTTCTTTCAGCCCATCAGGTTCAATCAGTATGATCAAATTTTCAAAACATTAAAGCAAAGAATTTCGGGCCGTATAAGAGAAAAGGCCCGGGTTCGGCTGTAAATTTATTATGAACCAGTATATTTAATAACAAGTTACTTTGACCTCTGTTATAAACATCAGTGTTGTTTTTTTTGTAGCTTGTGGCGCTGAGGGAGGCCATTGCGAAGGTGCAGAACTCGCTAGCCGTAACTCACGAAGACCACAATTTACGATCTGAGATACAAACGCAACAGCTGCAGACACGACTCAACGACTACATGCGCGAACTGAAGAAAACGAGGGATCTGAGAGACAAGGAGGATAAACACGTGAAGGAGAAGATGAAATTGATCACGAGGACGTGGAAACAGATCAAAGCTGTGAGACAAAAGAGTGGATACACGTCTACCAATTTGAAACTACTTCTGCAAAAGTAGGTTATCACAGGCTTCATGAAGAAAGGCATCTATTCTCATTTTCCAATTTTCCTGCCTCACCCTAAATTTACCAAATGATATCTGATATCTTTTTTTTTTAAATCAAATTAAGGTGGCAAAAGTGAATCACATCTAGAATCAAATCGGATCACTTGTTCACAAAACAAGTTTCGTCACAAAATATAGCACTAAAAATATTTCTAAATGGCCTTCACAAAAGGAAGACTGGAAAAGAGCCGTTGTGCCTCAGCCGTTTACTCATTATGCCCAAATCATCAGATCTCGAATTATACAAACTAAAGGGTGTTTCACGGTATTTCTCCTTTTCTTATTTGTCATCTGAACTGAAGAACTGAAATTCTGGCGGAACAAACTGAAATGCTCTTTAATTACAATGTGCTGCTTTTTGTTTGTGTAGAAAAGATACGGATCGTGAGTTGGATCTGCAGAGGTGGAAGCGAGACATAGAGGAGGAGATGGAGGAGGCGAGGATGTTGTTCCATACAGAGTACCAGGCAGCCATGGCCAAGTACAGAGTGGAACACGAACAGTGGACCAAACACGAAGCCAAAATGGTACAAGTTGTCACTTTGTTGCTCTAAATCAAAAGTGTTCTAAAAATAATTGAAACCATGTTACGAAAATTGGCAATTAGTTAGATCAGAAAATAAGAGCTGAAAGTCTTTGAAAAAATCCGACAAGTTAAATGCTAAAATAATATGACTCTTGCAAAAGCCATTTAAACAGACAACAGTTGGTGTAGTCAGTAACACAAATTGATTACGAGTGATCCCAGTAAATGCGGAGATGTTTTAGCGGTTACATATTATTGTAGTCAAAAGCCAATTCATTATCCTAAATACAGTATCCTGAATTTTTTTTATCGGTTTCAGAAAAAGATCAGAATGCGGAAAAAGGCGCGCAAAAGTAACAAAATTGAAGACGAAGAAGCAATGCTCGGAGACCCTAGTCCAAGCACTGCAGATGACGCTGAAGATTCTCCCACAACTCCAGAACCCGCTGCACCGGCATCATTTGATGAGGACCAGGTGATTCTTATTGTAGATATTGCATTTGGATCTAGCCAACTTCTTCAGTGTTCCAAAAGATATTTTGATACTTAGAAAGTTAGCAGTTAAGTTCACGCGAAAATTGAATATTGAATATGTTACTTGATTTAAAAACCTCAATTCAAGTAACATAAGAAGTGATTAGTTTCCATAAAATGATTCTCGGAATTTTTGATTTGCTTATCGTTTTTTGGACATTTCTTGATAACTATCCTGCAAATCTGATAACATAGGTTTAAGTTTGCTACGCTCAGTCAAAGTTTTGAAACTAGGACCGTTTTTCGGAAACTTTTTGACGAGAAACACGGTTTTAAATCAAGAAACACTGTTAAATTAAGAAATACAGTTTTGAGAGTCTTCGCTACTTCAGTGGCCACGACCTAGTTCTTGCATGATTTTCGGAAAATTTTTGATCTTTTGACCGTTCCAAGCAACTGTTTGAATTTTCTTAAAAACTACCCAACAAATCTGAGATGAAAACTTCAATTGAAAGAACCGGTTGCGAAATTTTCTCCTGAAAAAGCAGCGAATCCTTAATTTTTTGTATGAGAAATGTTTTTTCCTTGGGAAAATTCGAAAATTCCAATCTTCTGCTTTATTTTAGCAGAGAAACAATTAAGGCAAAGTCCAATTATTGAAATAACGTATTTCGTCTCGCATCAGTATTTAGTATAACAAATTCAAAATAATCGAGCAAGGACTTCCAGTTCTCTGTTATCGAGCCCCTAGTTCTCTGTTATCGAGACGAAAATTTTGATTCGCCTTTTTCAACGTTTTTCATTATTTTCCGACTTCTATTTTTAAAATCTTTGTTGTATCGCCTCTGTTGTATCTTTATATTCAATCGCCTTCGCTTCGTCTCTGTGTCATAAGTTGTATATTAGAAGCCAAATTGAAATTGCTTATATTTTGAATGTATGTTACGAATCGACATTTTTGATCCCTTTGGTGGCATTTTTGCTCAGCTTGGTGGCATTTTTGCTGCATAGTTTGCCAATTTACTAGCATGTGGCTAGTGTGCAGTTTAAAAGTGCATTTGGCGGAGATGTGAGTGACTCTTTATCTCCAGGTCGGCGGTTTGGTTCTGGCGAAAGGAAAGTTTTTCTTCCAAGATTTTTTTGCCTTTTTATTGCTTTTGTTCGCCAAGTGCAGATTCGCTTTTGTTTTTGTCACTATTTTCATTTGTTAACAATTGCGAGTATAGTGTTATAGTACGAATATTCTTTGTATACACATTAAGTAGCAAGTATTGGTGCCTTTTTTGGGTCAACTTTGCGGTGTTTGGTAGCATGGGCATTGGATAAATAATAATTGGACATTCGATAAATAATAAGTTAACCGAGGTGATGTCTTTCTAAATTAAATGAACCGAAAAAAGCTATTTGTTTCAAACAACAGTGCAATAATAGAAATTTCTTTGAGAAAGTTTCCTTCTCAATATATCAGGCATTTTTTTTGAAATGCATAATTTATTCATAATCTGGCTTCATTATTTCCTGTTTATTTCATTCAAAGTTATTGTGGACGCCTTTGGTTCAGTATATTCCAAATTATTGCATGCAAAATTTCCTGGTCGAAGGATCGAAACCGCCATAGCAGATTATTTCATTTCCAAGGCTTATTTTACCTTTTTTATATTTCACCTTACAGAGTTGCTTTTTTGTCATTTTCTCGCTAGTGTTTGTGAAGCGCAGCTTCGCCTCTGTGTAACAAGTTTGTTGAGCGGTATTTCAGTTCACTAAAACTGTAAATTAAGAGTGAACATGTCAAGAAAATAATCGATTGCTTTTCAGGAGCGCCAAGAGATAACTGACAAGTACCTGAAGATCAGAAGGAAACCGGGAGAGCCCATTATCACTCCCCTAATGACTAAGGCAGCAACAATCACGCCACTCACGCAATGCCCTCCCGAGGAAAAAAGTAGAAGAAACGCCATACGAAGCGCCAGGTATATATCACTGTATATTTTTTTCATATTTTTTTACAAGAAAAATATTATATTAGGAAAGCAGCCTGAAAAACGACCATACTCCTTCAAACCACTCGAGCCGCAAACTAATTTTATAAACTTGAAAATTTAGCAAAAATGAGAAAAAAAAAACATTTCAATTTAACCAAAAATTTCAGTTCCTTAAATTTTCGGACTTTCTTTAATCTACAACTTCTATCGATAAGAAAATGCTCATTTTTGCTTGCGTCTAAATACGTTTCGGTGAATTTTGCATCAACTTTACTGCCTGTTATAGGTTGTGTTTTCAAATTTCCATCGGAAATGAAGAAAGCCAGCTCTGTAGAGTTTTTCTTTCATAGTTTCTTTTAGTTGAATAGTTTTCTGAAGTTTTTATCAGCCTGCTTGCCTATTTTTGCTCCGACCATTTCACGAAGAAGGAAGAAAATTTCACGTAGCTTGTGTTCTTTTACTCTCAGTTTTGCCTACCTCAAAGAAAATTTGTTGGGGATCAAGTATGGTTTACAATTGCACTTATGCATACAGTGCTGACTTAGATTATCCGGTAAAAACGCATGGAACTTGAAATTTATAACGCGTTTTTCTCTAATTGGTTTGACTTTAAACAAAAAATAACAAAGCTTGCGTAGAATTTTAGCAGAAATAATTCGGGTCCAAACTTTTACCCAAGAATTGGATAATTTTTGTCTTTTTTGTCAACCAAAAATTACGCCAAAACTACTTGAATGATCTGTGACACAATTATATTAACGTAAGCCTCTTACGTAGCTCGACCAATTTTAAGCAGGGCATAACGTTCGGTATAAAAAATAATTTATTTAAGTTTGATAGACATAAAAGTCCTTTTACTATATAAAACACCAGTGTTTTTATATATAAAAACACTTGTAAACGTTTCGCGTAATTTTTTGGCGAGTAATACTACTCTCAATAAAGGTGGTCGAGCTACGTAAGAGGCTCCTTTTGATTTGATTATAGTAGTTTGGTGTAAATTTTGATTGATCAAAAAAAAGCAAAAATGATCCATTTTTGGGTTAGTATTCTGATTAGTAAACAAGTTGCACAATATTAATTCTGCTGAAATTCTAAGCAAGCTATGTCATCGGCTTTTTTTTCTATTGTTTAATTTAAATCAGGACTGTATATGCACTCGTTGAGTTGAATTCAAATTCGTTTTAATGCGAAGTAATAAAAGGAAATTTTCTGTTTAGGTCGTGGCAATTTTTTGTCTTTTTTTAAGGAAAAGCCGTGAAATTTTCTCGCGCTCAATTTAGTTTTTCGCGGTTTGATTTTGATTTTTTAGCTCAATTTTTTATGCTTGAGGAAGGGTTTCGATTTTCAGATTTAATTCTGGTTTTCTCTTTTTAGATTCTCCAATGAAAATGAACTTTTACCATTCATTCATGTGTCTCAAAATGAAGCATTTCTTTAAAAATTGCCTATCTTAATTTGTTCTTGAATTTCAAAAACATCAAGGCCATGTGTGTTTTGATTTTTGAGAGCTGAAGTTTTTCTTTAAATTAATGCAAGGAAGTTGGATTAATGCTATGAGTTGGATCAGACAATAAGAGTTGAAAGTCGTGAAAAATCCGACGTGAAGAAATGCTAAAATGATATGACTACAAAAGCCATTTGGTTTAGACAGCAACACTTTAGACAGTAAGAGTTGTTTTTCAGATCCAGTGTCAAGAAAAAATAGCCGAATTATACAAATTTTAAAAAGGAAACGAGACGATCAATTTAATTTATTGTTTTTAGAAGAGTCGATGAACGGTAGGAAAACTTCTTTTTAGGCCGTGGCAATTTTTCTTATAAGAAAAGCGGTGAAATTTTTTCATACTCATTTGATTTTTCGCAATTTGATTTTGATTTTTTAGTTCTTTTTTTTATGTTAGAGGAAGGCAAAATCTTAAGGATTTCGATTTTCAGATTTAATTGTGGATTTCACTTTTTAGATTTCCAACATAATGGAAAGTTTTCTCATTCATTCAACTCTTTCAAAAATTGCCTAGCATAATTTGTTCTTGAATTTCAAAAAGCTTCAAGTCAATATGTTTTTTGAAGTTTGAGAGCTGAAGTGTTTCTTTCAATTAACGCAAGGGTTAACGCATTTAGATGAACCAGTTAATAAGAGTTGAATGTCTTGAAAAGTCAGACATGAAAAAATGCTAAAATGATATGACTACAAAAGCCATTTGGTGTAGACAGTAACACAAATGCGGAGATGTTTTAGCGTTTGCATAGTATTGTAGTCAAGACCGTTTCTGTATCCTAAACTGTTTTTGCAATGGTTTATGCCAATTTGAGAGTAGATGGGAAGGAACTATTTCGCAATTTTTCTTTCCCGATTTTCAGTTCCTAAAAGCAAGTTCCTAGATGGTCGAGCACCTTTTTTCGAAACCATCTAATAAGTAATTTTGATCCAGTGTCAAGAAAAAATGAGGCGAGTTATACAAATTTTACAAATGAAACGAGACGATCAATCTAATTACTGTAAGGAAATTTTCAGTTTAGGTCGTGGCAATTTTTTCTTTTTTTTTAGGAAAATCTGTGAAAATTGCTGACGCTCGATTTATTTTTTCGTGGTTTGACTTTTTTAAAGTCGCTTTTTAACGTTAGAGGAAGGTGAACTCTTAAGGGTTTTGATTTTCAGATTTTAATGTGGGTTTCAGTTTTTAGATTCGTATTCACTCAACTCTCAAAATGAATTATTTCGATGAAAGTTGTCTATCATAATTTTTTATCGAATTTCAGAAAGCTTCATGGCCGTCCCAAATATATTTTTGAATTTCGACAGCTGGAGTTTTTTAAAATTGACGCAAAGCAACAGAAAAAATGGCCTAATTTTTGAAAAAACGTGAATTATCGAGTTTCAAAGTAAAAAATATATGGCCGTACAGTTTTTTGATTTTCAAGAACAGTTTATGATTTATTTTTTTGATAAAATTAATTCTTTTTGCGAAAGCTGGATCAATGGGTAATTTTTTTGCGCTAGTTAATCTTAAAATGAAAATCTTTTTTCGAAACTACAAGTCGATCACGTATTTTGCGGCATTAACACCTTCCAAATTCAACAAAAAATGGCCTGAAAGCTCGAAATTTCAAAAACAATTGCGGCGGACATTTGGAAAATAATCATTGAACGGGTGGAAACAGAAAAAAGACTTACTTTTTGAAAAAAAAAATTGTCGATTTTCAAGGAAAAGAATATAAAGTCCTAAAGCTTCTTAATTTTCATGAAAAAATTGCTGACAAACGTTTTCAGTTATGTGGATCAATAGATAAGCTCTCAGTTCCGATGGGAAAACTAAAACTTGAAATATTTTCCTAAAAAAGGAAAAGAACTGAACTTGGAAAGAAATTAGTCGAACCGCGAAAGATCAAGTTTGAGCTTGAACAAGTTTTGAGGCTTTTCGTTAAAAACAAAAAAATTGTCACGAATTATATAATGAGATAGCTAGAAAATTCTTAACATAGCTATCGCATTCGTGAATTCAGTGAAGTAATTCAATTTCTTCTTCCGAAAAACGATTGGAAATAAGGATAAGAAGGTTTTCAAAAAATTGAAATATTTTTAAGAGTTGGTGAACATATTTCAGACTCTTATATAGGTCGCGATGGTTTTTTTCAGAAGTCTTAAAATTTGTTCAAGCTCAATTTTAATTTTAAGCATTTTGACATTTGATTTCTTTTCAAGTTTAGTTTTTTTCGTTTGTTAAAAGGAAGGCAATTTCCACCATCGAACAGCAAAAGTGGGAAGTTCTGGAAAAATGTGGTCGACTTCTAGTTTCGAAAAGGGAATTGAATTATCAGATTTCCCAGCGAAATAAGTATTTCACTTATTGATCCAGTTTTCTCAAATTGGGTTAATTTTCATCAAAAAAATGCAAATCAGTAACTGTTCTAGAAATTCAAAGAGCTTTAAGGGTATATTTTTCTTTGAAGTTCGAAATTTGAGTTTTTTTAAAAAAACAAGTCAGTATTTTTCTTTCACATGCGTTCGTTGACTTTTCTCCGTCTTTTTGTTGGCTGTTTTTCTTGGGATTTCTCTTTTTCATTTATTGTGGTCAGAGTTTGTTCTGCTGGTGCAAAGCAGTCGGTTATGATTGTTTGTTTTTGAAAGAAGTTCGCCGATTGCAGGTATTCAGTGCGGGTGTTGTACAATGGGAAGGAGGTGTCCCACAGTGTGGCTAAAGCGATGAGTGATAACTTCTCAGTCCAGTTCAGCCAGAGTATCAATGTCGTCATAGTTCAGTGGCCGGAGTCTGTTATCATACAGGTGAGTGGCCAGATAAACCTTAGTGAGGCTCTTTTTATTTTCTTCCCACCTCACATGAGCATCAGTTTTAAGGTGTAACGAGCTGTTTCACAAGGTTGACTATGAAGACCAAATTTGTTTGTCTTGGCCCAATAGCGTGCCAATGTTTTTTTATGAATCGGACAACGCGAGCAAAAATTAAACTAGTGAGGGAATGAAAAAGAACCCGTTGTCGCGATTTGATAGTAGTGATGTTGCGCAGCAATTATATGATTGCGTTTTCAAACTGCACATGCGCTGACATTTGCGATGTGAGCTCTTGTAAGATAGCGATATTTGTTAAGCTAGCCTTAAAAAATTAACCCTCGTGTCAGGCCTCAGACTGGTCAACTGTAGTGCATTCAATGAAATCAACTACTTGAAATTGTTAGTACTCTTGGTCCCTTGCTGAGATTATCTCCATGGTAACACTACTACGCTTACGTCTTACGACATCAGAACAATACAAGCCGTAGCAACAAAATTGGCATGGTTTTCCAAGTGAAAGCAGCTGTACCCACGCATAGCGTAATGAACCTAAAACTATCCACTTTTTTAAATATGACTTAGACTTGATATTTTTCTAAAATGTCTTTTTGGATACATTTTGTGACACATTCTGAAATATTAATTGGTTGAAAAAGGTTTGAAAAAATTGGTTCATGTAACTGGTTAAAAGCAACTTAGCATAGTGGCAAGGCGTTCACTTTAAGATCGTCAGATCGTGTATTTGATCCCTTGCCACGACAATGATAGCGTGATCTCGCTAGACTTCTATCTTCATGTCTACCACAACAATTTTGGCTGCCATAAGAGTACCGAGTGAAACTTACAGACGCAAAAAACTGCGTCCAGTCGGAAAAAAGGAGCTTCGCTCAGCAAAATAACTCAGTCTGGAATGTGGGGAAATAATAGGAACGGACTATGACTAGACAGGCTGGGTAGTCTTTCTTAGATCCTCTGCAAACTTACAGACGCAAAAAACTGCGTCCAGTCGGAAAAAAGGAGCTTCGCTCAGCAAAATAACTCAGTCTGGAATGTGGGGAAATAATAGGAACGGACTATGACTAGACAGGCTGGGTAGTCTTTCTTAGATCCTCTGCAAACTTACAGACGCAAAAAACTGCGTCCAGTCGGAAAAAAGGAGCTTCGCTCAGCAAAATAACTCAGTCTGGAATGTGGGGAAATAATAGGAACGGACTATGACTAGACAGGCTGGGTAGTCTTTCTTAGATCCTCTGCGAATCACAGAAACCTCATTTATTTAACCAAGATAAATAAAGGGTTATATTTGACACCGGGGGCTTCAATTTGCCCTTTGACTGCTTTGCACGTCTATTCATTTACATGCCAAGCAATACTGGTGTTTAGGTAGTTGAAAGTGGATTATCTAAGTCAGTAGTTGCGGAAGTTGACCTGGTGGTGCCTGATGGAGCTGTGAACACAGCAAACGTGTCACTTGACTCTAAACACTTCATCTCACAGCAGGTCGTCTCAACAAACAACTCTGGGGTGGGAAGCGGTGAGTGAAGTTTCCCTGTTTTCCTCTATATTCTTATTAATATAGATCAGTGTGATCTTTAATTTTTCAGCAATTTTGTCAAGTTATAGCTCTCTCTTGCGTGAACCGGTGTCAAAAAGATCTCAAGTATCTTTTCTAGCTAGTAATGGTTTTCCTCGTAAAAGTATTCTCTATGCCTTCAAAACTTGGAGTGCAGAAGTTGGAACTATTTCTTGCTTCACTGATCCGCGACAACGGCATGTGTGACAATTTGATGTGAACTACATTTTCAGTTATTGAGCTCCCGTATGTCATTTTCAAAATGTAACAATAAATTAAACATATTATGTATAAAAAAATTCAATGGCGCATTATGCTTTTTGGAACTGAAATACCAGTCATTACACCATGAAAACCTTCTGGTTTGTATGCCCTGAATGATCTTCAACTATCGCACTTATAATCGGGCGGATTTTACATGCGAGGTCAATAGTGATTTTTTCAAATGAAGTGCTTTTCAATAATTTATTTGGACGAACTGTTTTTGTTTTCACTATGAAAAATGTAGTCTGAACTCTTTTTTTTTCAACGAAGTTGAGTGTTGCACAATTGGAAAATTATTTCAGCCTTGCTACATAAGTTTGCGACCTTATTTGATTCGGAAGGAGTTGAGAATTGAGTTTATTCCAGCGAACTGGTTCGTTCTCCACAAAATCTTGTGAACTGGTTATTTTTCATCTTCAGTTAATTAATTCAATTGATTCTAAAATTGATGATACTTTATTTTACGAGTCTTACGCGTTACTCGCCGGTTTTTCATCGCTCTGCTGAATTTTTTTATCTTCGAAGAATAATCTTTGGAAACTGATTCATTCGGATCAGCTTTTTGATCAATTGTCTTGGCTATCCACAGTAAAACCTAAGTATCATGTTAAATTTTTTACCATTGAACGCGTGAACTACAGTTTCTGAATTTCAATTGAACAAGAAAGCAATGTCATCTCTGCACGAAGACGAAAGGCACGCTCGAAAATTCCATGAGACGTCAATTCTGGGAGGCGATTTATTGTGCATAGCTTGAAGTTGTCGAGCTTAGAAAATTTGTTTGACAGTAAATTTGGGAAAAAAGGAACAAAATCGATAGACTCGTGCGTTTTTTATAATATTACTCAAAATACTATTTTATTTTTTTTGAAAACGTAGAATTGTGAGGTCTAGGTTTATTTAAGTGAATTGCAGACGTAAGACCGTAGTGGGAAGACAGTGTCCTTCACCCGACTGAAAGCTTGCGACGATAAATTAAGTAAATCGCTTGCGACCCGGCTGGACCACACGTACGCTCCACGATCTAAATCCACTTAGCCTCTTGCTCGAGGCAATGATCGTAGATATGGACACGCAGCGTTTCGGCCAAAACGTGGAGATCGGACTCGAGGATTGCGCGCTCGACGATACTCTGACGGGGATCGAACAGAGGGTAGAAAGGTGACTGGTAGCGGGCAAGCTGCTTCTGTCGCTATTCCGCGAGCAGCTCTTGGAGTCTTGTGGACCTATCGTTAGTCCCGGCGAGAAGGCAGAGAATGCAGTCCAGCAAGCAAGCAATTGGAACTGGAACGAGGGCACTCTAATATCACGGCTCCTATAGGAAGGGGTAGATTTTGACGCAGTTTTTGTGAAAACGGGTTCTTTCCTGACTTCAGCCCCAGTATTTGACAAATCTAGACACGTATTTCCGGCAATTGGTGTAAATTTGGACTATCGTTAACTACCGTCCTGCGGCTTTCTAGACAGCCTTCGCTGTTAATGCAGAGAGCCCGTCAATGTTGACGCAGCTTTTCTACGTAATAATTGGAACGAATTTCTTGTTCCTTTCGGTAAAAGCCTCTTCGACGGCTTAAAGTTATGCCTTTCACCTTGCCGTCCCGGTAAAATATTTCTCGCCCTTATGCAAATTTCGAAGCTTTCCGACGCAAAGCGTCCCGGTGGGCCTCAATCATGTTAGGTGGAAGGACTTCTCAACCTCGCGGGCTACCATTGGCTATGCGAAAATTGCGTTGTAGGCGTGATAGTCCATATTAGTGAATGTGACTAAAGGGTACGTGTTTGTTAAATTAATGCTGGGCTTGTACTATTAAGGTTTAGTCAGCAAAATAAGTTAAAAGGTAAACAGACGGTCTAGTCAAGTGATTTGTTTCTTTAAAGAATTAGTCCACACGTGGCAAATGGGAACCAAGTGGAAGCTCCAAATCGGAACCAACGAAGCCAACTATTTAAATCTTTGAACGGATTGTAGAGATGACTTGGCCCAGGCATGCAAAAATCCGGACCCCACTGGCCTAAGTGATTACGGTTCCCGGAGGTGCAAATCGTTCCAATATTGCTCAGCAATTCGCGGTTTGAGTGGAACCAAAATTGGGTATGTTTGAGACCTAGTTGAGGGAGGCATTAGTTTGGAACCCGTGAACTCCAACTTCCGGTGTGCTGCTCCAATTAAATAGCCCTCACCTGATTTACGGAAGTCGGTTCTCGGATCTGAATGATCGCAGTGAGCTAAAACTTCGGGACAAGATCTTGTATGTTAATTTTAACAGAAGGCGGCGGTGGCCGCAGCTCTTAGCTCTGAAGAAAACTTCTTCATAAGACCGTAAATAATTCGTTTTTTACGCAAAATTTTTCGTTAATGCCCAAGGTCGCATTGAAAACCCCAGTGTTTACACTGGGGTTTAGCCTACTCCCATAGCTGACCCTTGGAAATGAGAATCGATCACCATACTTCTTATTGGGAGGAAACGCATTCCTCGGAGAAGAGATCAAAAGGTAAAAAGCACATAGTTTTCAGTTACCATGTTGAAAGTAGTGGATTAAATAAGGTGAAACTAGGCAAATTTTGGATTGAGTTTAGCTATGACACTTGAACTTTTTATAGCGACTTAGTTTGACCAAAAAAAAGAAGTCTCAGAGGAAACTGGCAGTAATGGGAGTACGCTTCGGTAATTAAGTCTCTTAATTGATATGAATAGACGGAATATTAGCTTACTTCCCTGGGGATGGTTTGTTGGCTCATTAGGGGCCCTATCTAACGAACTGCGTTCACCTGATAGCTAGAAGGTCGGAATTGAAATAGTGTTTATGGAAATTTTAGAGGCTTAGAACGAAGTAGCTACTTTTAGTAGGGACCTCTCCCCCCCCCCCCCCCCCAGCACCGGGAGGCCGGAATGCTGACGGTTTAATAATAAAAAAAGTCATTGGAAAATGGTTAATTGGGCATAATCTTGCTTTGAGGTGAAATCGGACTTGATAGTTGCTCAACTAAGCTACACTAGTTATGTTGAACTCAGCATTTGGAACCAGTAACATCAGTGGAATCATTCAGTTACGATCTTGTAGAAGGTTACCAAAGTTAATGCCGGGACTAGTTGGGACGAATTGAACGGAACTATTATTGAAACTGGAACTCAAATAAAAAGTTTAACAAAAAATATTGGGGATAATAATGTGCCCTGGCATGCACCGTAATAGTACGGTATAAAGAGGATATTATCTGCGGTGACTGTTGGTTGCGATAAGTCAAATAAAGAAAACCCAGAAAGAAATCTAGCGAAAATAAAAAGTAAGAGGGGCAGCCTGGGAGCATTCGTGACATTGCTCACTCATACGGGCACTCTGCTTAATATTATTGAAAGAATTGATTTTCTTTTCATTTGGTTTATGGTTTTTTTAATGGACGTGAAAGAAATTTTCATTAATCGTTGTTCACACTCGTATATTTTGTGCGTCGTGAAAGAAAAATTGATGGAGTTTTAGGTTATCGCTTCAAAATTTCCCCCTTCCCAGTTGTCATTAGTCGAGTGGATGATGTGCAATTTGCGATCAAGTTTTCAATAAAAGTGCAAATAGCTCGAAGAATGCGAATGGCTCTAAGAGAATGGATTTCAATTTTTGCGGTCAATTTTTGCGGTTTTGATCCAGTTTTCTCAAATTGGGGTAGTTTTATTTAATAATTATCTCTTAGAAGAAGGTTCATGTTGTTTATAACGCTCCAAGCTGATGCTTTTTCGTAGAAACTCATCTACAGAAATTAAAATTTTTAAAATAGGTAAGAGGGCATTAAAGATCTTGAACAATATTCAGAAAAATCAATATTTTTTCCCATTTCCTGTAGTTCATTAGAACTTTTCCAACTCTCTATTGACTCTGATTCCAAGTGATCGCTATTGCCGCTTGGATCGAGTTGTCGCCTTGCCGTAGTATTGCGCGAGTGGTCTGGACTCTGTTAACAACAACTCCAACATATCAGCTACAACAACTGATTTAAAGATGGTGGTGGATCTTGCCATTTGCCTAGCGGCGATCGGCTTCTCCTCGGCCAGTTTGGCCTCTCTCGTCCTGGACCAGTGGTATCTGAGAAGGAACGAGGAGAGACTGGAAGGCAGATTGGACGAGAGATTACTCGTGGTCGGAGGAGACGAGGACGACAGGCATGACATATGACATTACATGCAGATATATTTCGGGTCTTTCATTCAACCCCCCTCCCCACAATAAACTTAGCATTGATATATAACTTAGTCTACCCAGTAAAACGCCTCCCTGAGTTTTATAGGGGGGTTTAATGGCAAAGAAACGAATTTATTTATATTGCTTTTCCACAGAAAAAAAATAGCCAATCAGATGTTTTTTTTTGTTATGGAGAACTATAGAAAAAATTTCAAATTTTGGCCGAAACTGAATTCATTCGAGTGAAAAATTAATGCCAGGAAAATTATCAAATGAATTTTAATCCAATTTTTCTGCAACCAATTCTAGCGTATAAATGATTGAACGAGATAACGATAGTTGACATATCGATATTAAAAGATTACATAGGCACGATTCAAGTAGCACAAGCAAATACTTGATCAAACAGAGCTTCAAAGTAGCTTTTCAGGACTAAAATGGTTTGAACAATAGTTTGCGTTAGTTGTCTTTTGTATATCTGTGTGTGATGTCGTGTTAGTCTCTCCACGTGGATCATGATCAAATGGGATGCACTCACCACTCATTCGGCATTCGTTACAGACCACAACTTCACATCCACTGCTATTTCATCCAGCTCCTCGTCCTCCAATTTGGAAGACGATGTTTTTGTAATTGAATCAACCCCCTATATACGCCACCCAATAACCCAGTTGAATATTGTGCAATCAGTTGAAGGGGAAAATGAAGATGATTTTTCAGGTGATGAGCAGTCTCGTTAAGTTTTGTAACATTTTGTTCCAATTAAACTGAGTTGTCTCTAAATGTTAGAGCTATCATTTTCTTCTGAAAAAAAAAACAATGTTTGTTTGAAATTTACTAATATAATTTTAGCGAATTAAGTCTGTGTCTCCGCCCTCCAAGTTTCTAACAGTGTGACTCTCCGAACAAATTCATTTTCTAAATAAGTAATTGCCACTAAAGTTTTTTTGTTTGCTCATCACTTCAATGCATGCGAAGTTACAATTGGAGATTTGTCTGACGAAGACTTTGAAGAGGAAGAATTGGACGATAGTGACAGTACGAATACTGAAATAAAAAATGGAAAATCACAAACAGAACCAAAATCCGAATCGCCCATTTCTCTCTAATTGACTTTTTGATGTTCTTTATTTGAAAATGTTGATAAATCATAAATAGTTCATGTGTTTAGTTTACACTTTAATTCAGTAGAATAAAGCGTGTCTGCAAGTTCCGTGAAATAGGATAATGTAAAGTTATGTATAATACAAATTAATTTTTTTTCTCGTGTAAACATCCAGGCATTTCTAGGCCGTGTGCTTTCTAAGAGTTACTGAATGTAGTGAAGACACTTTTTTAGGTTGTGTTGTTTTTTTTGTAATTTTTTTGATGTTAGAATTTGATCACTCCAAATTACGCAAGTTAAATAGCACAAAAAATGTGAGCGACTTCGAGTTTCGAAAACGAGAATTGGTTTTTAAGAGTCAATGAACGTAGTCGATTTTTTCAGGAAAAGTCCTAAATTTTGTCCAGGCTCATATTTACCTTTTTGCGGTTTGACTTTTGATTTCTCTTGAAATTCAGATCATTTCCTTTGCTAAAAGGAAGGCAAACTCCACTATCGAAAAGTGAAAGTGCAAAGGTCACAAAAAGGGATCGGCTTATAGTTTCGAAAGTGGAATTCAGTGTTCAGATTTTCCAGCGAACTAAATTTTATACTGATCCAGTTTTCTCAAATTGGGTTAATTTTTAAAAAGTAACATTCATAAATTGTTTTAGAAATTCAAAGAGCTTCAAGGGCATCTAATTGTTTCTTTAAAGTTCGAAAAAACAAGTCAGTATTTTTCTGTGGTCTTGCCTTCATTGACTCTTTTCCAACTGTCTGTTGGCTATGTTTCAAGTTTTCAGCTGAAACAGTTTAACAATTGATCCAGTTTTCAAATCGGGTCAAAAAAAGCTACAATTCAGACCAAAGAGCTTCCTTCTGACTATATTTTTTTCTGAAACTTCTTTTTTTTTGGTTTTCGGCTTAAGCAAAAGGGAGATAGTTTTTTTCACCAGATGAGCAAGTGAAGGAAAAAGTCATGAAAGTTGCTTATGCGGTTTGAAATTTGTTTTTTTTTTTACCATGATTTAAATTCGGTTTGACTCTGATTTCAATTCAAATTCATTTGCAAAAAGGTGTACAAACTACGCTACATGTAATGGAAATGCAAATGGGGTAAAAACATGATTGATTTAAATTTGTAGTCAGTTTTCAAGGTAAAAGCTTTCCCAGTGGAATGGAAAAATTTCTTGATGGATCCAGTTTTCTCAGATTGGAATAGTTTTATCAAAATTAGTGTCAATGATTAGAGATTCTTTTTTTCTAAGTTTTCAGGTGATAATATGTTCCTATAATTTACGAATTTGGTGTTTTTTTTTAAAAAAAAATCAGTTGTTTCTGAGCTTTCTCGATCATTTTTTGTTTTGTCAAATTGGGTTAGTTTTACTGCAATGAATTGGCAATTTAATATCATGTATTCGATAAACTTTACTGGTGGCTTGTGTTGACCTATTTATAGTGCACATTGCTAGATTGAAGGACGGTAGACTTGTCATCTCCAGGTTGCAGTCTGATGTCGGTACTGGTGTTATTTTGTTGTTTTTAAAAGCTTGTTTTTGACTTTGCTTTCTGTATTGCCTTCTCTTTCGTTTGCTTTTTTGGAGCTAGTATTCGCGAAGTGAATTTTTTCAATGGTATGTCATTTCTGTAGTATGGGGAGTTGAAAAATAAACAAACCCTTTTTTATCATCAATACGCAATAAAGACTTTTTTTCCGAGTTAACAATTTGTTTAATAGAATCATGTGGTATCTTGGCTCATAATGAATTCAAATTTCTAAGCGTCCCCGAACACTTGACTTCCTGCGTTCCCTGGGACGGCGAAGCTCATGGGCGCGAATCTGACCAGGACCTGTTTTTTTTTCAAATGTGAAATATTTTGTTTCTAAAAAATAGTCGGTTTAATATTTCTCTGCTTTTTTGTCGGCTTAGTTGAGTTTTTTTATATGCAGCTTTCATTGTAGTTGCTTTTTTTGTTTTCATTTATTACTGCAGTTTGTAATTCTAATTATCGTCGTATGTTTCCTCTTTAATTCGTATGTTTCCTTTTTATTTTATTTTTCGCTTAAATGTTTTTTCGGCCTAAATGGTTGCGGCTTTTGTTTTATCGGCTTACTAACCTAATTTTGGGTCGTTCGAGGAAACCAGAATTATTATGCTTTACTCTGGATCGGATCGCACAAGACGTTAGAATTTATACTTCAAAGTTTTTCATGACAACTATTTTTTTTGCTCGATAATTGTTTTTGAATTTTGATTAAACGCGGTCGAATGTGTTTCTGGGGGTGTTTTCCGCAACTAGAACATCATTCCAGATCATTTTTGAAGTTTTTGTTGTGTTTTTTTTAAAGAGTTTCCCTTTTCTTTCAATTAAGTGGCTCTCCTTCCATTTCTTGTCTGCTAGCTTGTAATTCAATTTTTGTAAAGCCGGTTACTGTGCAAGCAGCACCAGGTTCCGACCAAAATCTTAAAAAATACAAAAAAACGGTCTTCAAGTGTTTTTTTTTTCAGCGTGATTAAATGAAAAGGGCTTAACTAAAACTAAAATATAGGCATATTCGACAGTAATTGTAAAAAAGGAGCAAATTCGACATTTGTTTTTGCAGAAAAATGACAAATTTAAAAAAAAAATTCAATTTTTGTTGCAGAAATTTTTTGAATTTTTGATTCCCAAGAGCTAAAAACTTCCAAAAACAATTTTCACTCAAGTAAACTTACGTTTTCTCGGCTTAGATTAGGAAACCAACTATTGTGAGCCTGCTCGTTTGATTTATTTGCTCGAAATTAGACTAAATCTCAAAAATTTCAAACCGTTTTTTTTTCGAGACGGACATTTTTTTTTGCAAACTTTTTAATGTCCGAATCAAAACTGAAAGGGCTTTAAAATGATATATCACTCGACCCATTCCGATCATTAGTTTTTGTACCTGAGTTAGTGTGAAAAAACACACCCGATCACAAAGTTCGTCTTCATTTTCAATGGTCGGAAAATAACTATTTAGTAGTTCTCAAGTGAATGAAGTGGATTTCACTCAGTATGCTTGTCTCCTTTTTTGTTTTTACCTGGAGTCTTAGAATTTGTTCTCGCTGATTTCAATTTTTGGTAATATGACCTTTGTTTTGTTTTTCAGTTCACTTTTAAGTTAGTTTGGGAAATGGAAGAAAGCTTATTAAAAAACTGAAGATGGCGCGAAATCAGCCTTTAATTTCTCGCTTCAAAAAGGGTTTTTTAAAAAGATTTCTCTGCTTTAAAAAAAATATTCCTGATTTGGTTTGTTAATATTCGATTAATGTAGGTCGTATGTTTTGCAGTGGTGTTAAGTCTTGTTTCCGCTCAATTTTTTGTACTCACATACACTTCCTGTTCAGATTAAAAACAGCTGAGAAAACGGTGCAACAGACGGTTGATTTAGTTAGAGTTCATTAGAATGAAAAAGTTGGGTCCAGGTCATTTAAAAATTAAAAGTTTATCATCATTAAAGTTTATCATTTATTAAAGGTTTTTGGAATTGAGAAGTTTTAAGGAGGGCTATGTCGTTTTAAACAGTATTAAAAGAACATTCGATAACGTGCGATAATGAGAGTCAATGAACATAGTGAAGACTTTTTTTTAGGTCTTGATGATTTTCTGTTTCTTTTTTTTTCAGGAAAAGATCTGAAAATTTTCATGCTTTAAATTACTTTTTCGCGGTTTGACTTATGATTTCTTTTCAACTTCAGTTCATTTATTTTTTTTTTAAAGGAAGGTAAACTCCACTATTGAGCAATTCAAGTTCAAAGGTCACAAAAAATAGGACTTTAATTTTCAGATTTTCCAGATTGAAGATTTTAGCTATTGTTCCAATTTCTCAAATTGGTTAAATTTTATCAAAAAAGTTTCAATCATAAGTTGTTCTAGGAATTCAAAGAGCTTAAAAACCCATCTTTTGTTTTTTATCATTGCGATAAGCAAGGGTATTGCAATCGGGTACTAGACTTTTTCCCGTAGATAACTTAGTTAACTGGACTCTTTTCATCTGCATTCATTTACTGGAAGCTTCTAATAGCAACATTTTTGCGCTCTAGATATTTGTTGTATGTGTTAGCTTTTTAAGTATCTGTCCACTTCGATTTTTTCTGTTGGTTGTAATTTTACCAACTTGACCCTGGAGTCTTTTCACCTGGATTCATTTACTAGAAGCCTCTAGTAGCAACATTTTTGCCTTCTACATATTTGTTGTGCGTGTTGGCTTTTTAAATATCTGTCCAGTTCGAATTTTTTTATGTTGGTTGTAATTTAACCAAGTTGACTCTGAAATCTTTTCATCTGGACTCATCTATGGAAGCCTCTAGTAGCAACTTTTTTGCGCTCTAGATATTTGTTGTACGTGTTGGTTTTTTAAATATCTGTCCAATTCGATTTTTTTAATGTTGATTGTAATTTTACCAACTTGACCCTGGAGTCTTTTCACCTGGACTCATTTACTGGAAGCCTCTAGTAGCAACATTTTTGCCTTCTAGATATTTGTTGTGAGTGTTGGCTTTTTAAATATCTGTCTAGTTCCAATTTTTTTTAATGTTTGTTGTAATTTTACCAAGTTGACTCTGAACTCTTTTCATCTGGACGCATCTATAGAAGCCTCTAGTAGCAACTTTTTTGCACTCTAGATATTTGTTGTGCGTGTTGGCTTTTTAAATATCTGTCCACTTCGATTTTTTATGTTGATTGTAATTTTATAAACTTGACCCTGGAGTCTTTTCACCCGGGCTCATTTACTGGAAGCCTCTAGTAGCAACATTTTTGCCTTCTAGATATTTGTTGTGCGTGTTGGCTTTTTAAATATCTGTCAAGTTCCAATTTTTTTAATGTTTGTTGTAATTTTACCAAGTTGACTCTGAACTCTTTTCATCTGGACTCATCTATAGAAGCCTCTAGTAGCAACTTTTTTGCGCTCTAGATATTTGTTGTGCGTGTTGGCTTTTTAAATATCTGTCCACTTCGATTTTTTTTATGTTGATTGTAATTTTATCAACTTGATCCTGGAGTCTTTTCACCTGGGCTCATTTACTGGAAGCCTCTAGTAGCAACATTTTTGCCTTCTAGATATTTGTTGTGCGTGTTGGCTTTTTAAATATCTGCCCAGTTCGATTTTTTTTATGTTGGTTGTAATTTTACCAACTTGACTCTGAACTATCTTCATCTGGACTCATCTATGGAAACCTCTAGTAGCAACTTTTTTTGCGCTCTAGATATTTTGTGCGTGTTGGTTTTTTAAATATCTGTCCACTCGAATTTTTTTTTATGTTGGTTGTAATTTTATTAACTCGAATTGTAAAGTTTTTTTCCGCTTAATAAGTTTTGGCCCATATAATATTGATTTAGTCGCCTTATATTGCTTCGTTCGACAAGCGAAAAAAATGTGCGTGTCTGTGTCTTTTGAGGGTCTGGGGGGACTAAATAACTTTGTTTAGTCTGAAATCTCAATTTTTTTTTGAATTTTTCTTCGGTTTTTATGTTGTTTTTTCCTAGTTTTTCGGCTTAATAGGTTTCGGTCTATTTTATATCGGCGCAGTTGCTTCATATTGTTTGACTTGACTAGCGAATAAATTTTTGTGTATACGTGTTTTCAAGGTGAGGGGGATCTAATACATTTTCATAAGCTTTGTTGAGTTTTTTTTCGGCCTAAAGTGTTTCTGCTGAGGTGTTTTCGTCGTTTTTACCGCTTGGTATTGTTTAGATGCTTATTTTACATTCTATTATCTTGGTACGTTTTTGTTTCAAAACTAGCTTTTCTCTTTTTGATATATCTAATTTTTTTTGACAATTTCGAATTTTGTTTCACTTAAGGGCTTTTTTGTTTTTTATGGCAAGTGGTGCGAAGCTCAGCTTCGTCTGTGTTGAAATTTGAAAGTTGAGATTTTTTCAAAAAACATTTTTTGTTCAATTACGTTTATTGATTCTTTTCCAAATGTCGGTTGGCTCTATCTGTTTTCTTTGAAGCTCAAAGCTTGTAAGAAAAAAATATTCATGTTTTCTGCGTTGTAGTCGATTAAAGCTTTTCCAACTGTATTAAGCTATTTTTTCTCTAGCTTTCCATCTTTATGTTTGATTCGATATGGTTACTGTTTTCGGAAATGCTTGTGTGCCATAAAGCAGCAACAAGCTAAGATGATTTTTTCGTTTATGTGGCAGAGTTTGTTGCTCTTGTTATTTCCTCCAGCCTTTGAAAAGAGTCAGACAGGTTTGAACTGCAGTTCGGCGAATTTAGGAAGAAATTTTTTGGTTTGTAATCAAGTTATGCTTTCTTATCGTATTGTTTCACAGCTTACTGAATCTATTACATGTTGGAAGCAGTTAAAATTGAAAAACCTATCAATTGAAAAAAAAATAATGCAAAAGTTGAAGATAACGTAATCATTGTTTGTTGTGGTTGTTTCGCTTGCCTACTAAGGGCATATACATTGAAGTACTGAGTTTTGTTGAGCTTGAAATTTTTGTCGTGTTAGGCAAAGAAGTGTTGTTGGCGGATGAAGAGACAGTGATGTTGAAGACGAAGGGAGTGATCATTTGTAGTCTTGCATGGGCTCTGGGGGCAGATGGGACTCCTCTGGTACCACCAACAACATCACAGAGCACGGCAAAGAGACTACACGCAACAACAATTGCACAAGAGTTAGAACTGTTACCTGTAGGGTTTCCCATGCTATACAGTATTGTGTGGGTCTCTTTATTTTGCTAAAGTGATAGGGGATGTTCGTGACTACGTAGAAAATTCATATATGTTCTACCGTTGAATTAGTTTTCCATGGGGGTGGAAATATTTTACTCCGTCGAAAAGCAGTTGAGTCTATACTCACCATGATCTATGTGCGTTGCTTAAGTGTATGGCCATGAAGATAAGCCAATAAGTTACATGTTCGTCCCAAATATATGAGCAGCAGCAGGTCTCCGTATACAGATGATTAGCTCTTGATGAATCTGCTTAACAATCGCCCTCCCTTTGGTATCTACTTAAGAATTGCCACCCCTTTTAATATAAGGAGTAAATAGCACTAGAGCTTTTTATTTAAAATTCGATTTACTGCAATCTGATTGGTCGAAAATGTGTTATTTTAATCTACATAACAATTGCCTCCCTTTCTTAAAAAGGGGGGGGGGGGAATTGTTATGTTGATACCTCTTGATTTTTTTCCTACGCCTGGTTGATAATTAGTCTTAATAACATGATGTTTGTTTTTGTGTCACCAGTGGAGGGATGATGCAGATGCCAGCTGACCCTATTTCGGCCATTGGCTCCACTGGACATCTGGACATGCCTGCTCTGGTCGAGTGGGTGAGACAGAACAGACTGGACCCTAACGACCCCCAGTACTCCACCATTCTTTACCACGTTAAGGTGAGTTAGTGAGTGAGTAGTCGGTCTTGTTAGACACTACAACAGATTATTTCTCTTGTAGTCAATTTGGTTTTATTCAATGTGAACAAGTGTAAATTTGTAAATTAATGCAAACTAAACTGCTCGTAAATCAGGGCAAAGCCCTAAGTAGTTCGACTGTCCCTTAATTCATATCGAATAGTTTTTGGGAAAAGAAAATTTTGAAAACCTATACACTTTGCACAAAATCAAATTGGAAAATTTTGAGTCGTACGAAATTACTACGACCAATTAGCTAGCCTCAATTCAATTTGGAATGATTTTGTTGGACGGGATAATTCGCCACGCATAAATAATTTGCGTTACGCTCTCAGCATTATGGATAAACTCTTCAAAGCGCGCATAATTTAGTCCAGAATATGGCCAATCAAACCTCCAGAACTTAACAAAAAATGAGGTGAAATATCTTTATACATTTGAACTCAGGAAGTCGATATCTTCAATGGGGTATAAAAAAATTTCGTTCAACTTTTATTTCGATCGGCGAAAATTGAATGAACAAAAAAAACCACACCGATTATAAATATTCCGTTTTCTTCGAAAGTCAGAATAATTAAAGGAGCCGAAATTGAAAGATTACTTAAGCAAATCAATTAAAATTGAATCGTTTTTATTCTTAAGCAGGTCATATCGGAAGCGACAGTTTGAATTTAGTGGTTATTGGAGCAAATTTTTCATAATTGAGATCATTTATTGAGGGATATTGTCCTAACAAAAGAGTACGCTGTATGACAACAACAAGTTATTGCATTGCGTCTGTCAAGTTCAAAATATGCTCTCGAAATGTTAGAAAATTTAGCCAGATTTACTTTGACCATATGATGCGTGTTTTAGATGTATACAGATGGAGCTGTGGGTGAGAGCGAGAGAGGCCCGGCCGAGTACTTCCGGCTGGAACAGCTGCAAGAGGAGTTCGACTTCTGCTCGGACGAGGAGCTGCACTCTAACAGGCGATTCCGACTACTCGAATACAGATCACAGGAGGTCCCCGAGTTCAGACACTACAGGATGGTACCGGCGTTCGAAAAAGAAATCAGCGCCAACGTTTTTGATGTAAGGAAACGTGCGATAGTCGCAAAGGAAGATTTTTCTTAGAAAAGAGGATCTACTTAACAATTTCCACCCTTTCAAGAAAGGGGGGGGGGGGATTGTTAAGTAGATCAAAATGGTCCATTTTTCGACCAATCAGAATGCAGCAAATTAGATTTCTCAATAGAAAGCTCAGTGCTAATTTACTGCATTTAATAATAGGGGTGGAGGATTCTTAAGTAGGTACCATAGGGGGGGGGGGGGGGGAGGTTGTTGTTAAGTAGATCCAGAAAAGATTTTGAAACAAGTTTTTAGGCGCTTCGAATATTAATATTGCATAATGATTATTTATATGGGGATATAGTCCTACGAAGTCGGTAGTTCGAATTTCTTAGTATTCGGTTATTTTTCCAAGAGGTTTTTTGTCATGTTTTTAAGTTTGTTGTCAATGAGCCAAGTGAAGACTCTTATTTCGGTCTTGTCTTGTCTTGCACAATATCAAAACTGCTGAATGATTATTTATATGTAGATATAGTCCTACGAAGTCGGTGGTTCGAATTTCATAGTAATAGGTAATTTTTCCAGGAGGTTTGTTGCCGTGTTTTTGTTCCGACCATTGAAAATGGGGAGAAACTTTGTATTCGGGTGTTTTAGTTTTTTTTGCCTTTTGTTTTCCACAACTTGAAGAATTAGAAGTAATAATATATAAAATAACATCGATGTTGTCGAGGAATTGGCTGCAACCGAACTCAATTCCGCCAGAACTTCATTGTTATTTAAGTCATTATAACTTCGACATCTCAATTTTGTAGACCTGTTTTAGCTTGTAGCGCATGTTATCGCCGCCAAAAAGTTTGGATCGAATCTGACTAGAATATCTACTTTAGGCACTCTAAAAGTCTTTTTCTGCTCAAAAAAATTAAGAATCTGACGCAAATGCTACACTACTGACTTTTTAAACTGATGATTTTAGAAGTTTTTTTGTCTTCAGAGTCATTTTGAAATCTTCCAATAGTTGCAGGTTTTTGAGTTCCAACAAATCCTGATCGTTATTTCGGGATTTTTAAAATTTTACTCTTATCTTTAATTAACTGAATTAAATTTTTTTCTGATAACAAAGAGTAACGAGGATGTCCGGCTGCTCTGCAAGATGCGCAATTTGTTTCGAGTGCAATTATTCAAGAAAAAAAATGAAGAGAAGAGAGAAAATTTCATTTTTTGTTTTTCACTTTAAAATTTTTCATTTTTTAACTTTGTTCAAGGTATTTTGTTTTATTCAAATTAGAATGAATTAGGTAGACGAAAAAGTTGAGACTTAGAAAAAATGATAACTACAAAACCTTGAGGTTAGCGGAATTGTGAATTGGGTTGGGTTGAAGCCAAATTTGTCCAAATTAGTCTGAAAACCGAAAATATTTTTTATTTTTTTCTTGAAAATTCAGTATCTCGTTTCTACAAGTTTTAATAGGATACCAATTTTGAGATCATTACGAGGTTTGTTTTTGATATTTAAAGTTAGCTGAAAAAAATGCCGAGAATCAAACTGATTCCTTCTCTTGAATGAAGTTTTGAAATGAGCTTAATTTTTTTGTGTGCTAGAAATTGGATAGATATTTGCCTGCTCTAAATGTTAATTGTTTTAAAATTATTAAAATATGTAGCATGTCTTTTATATTTGAATTTTTGAGAGTAATTAACGTAGTGAGGACTCTTATTTAGGTTTTGTTGATTTTCTTTTTTTTTTTTTTTTCAGGAAAACGTCTTAAAATTTGTTCACGCTGAATTTTGATTTTTCGCGGTTTGACTTGTGATTTCTTTTTAAGTTCAGTGCATTTCCATTGTTTAAAGGAAGGCAAAATCCACTATCGAACAGCAAAAATGTAAAGGTCACGATAAACGTGATCGACTTCTGATTTCGAAAATGGAAATAAATAATCAGATATCCCAATGAAATATAAGTTCTACCTATTGATCCAGTTTTCTCATATTGGGTTAGTTTTAACAAAAAAACGTCCATCATAAATTGTTCTACAACTTCGAAGAGCTTCAAGGTCATCTATTTTTTTTCTTCGAAATTCAAAAGTTGAAGAATTTAAAAAAAAGTCCGTTTTTGTTTCAGTTTCATTGCGTTCATTGCTCTTTTCCAACTGTCAGTTGGCTATGTTTTTTTTACATTTTGAACCGGAATATGTTGTATAGAAAAAGGTGCACAGCTCCGATTAGATTCTGTGCTAACTTAACATTCCACTCTAAATCAGGTGCTACAAATTAAGTTCGGATTGCGCGGAGGGAGTGTGCTTTATCGCATTGAATTCCATCAGTAGTGAAGCCCTTATGTATAGTGTTGTTTCTCAGTTTTCACTCTTGAAGTTCGTCAAAACTATTCATTGCATGTGAAGATTGCTAACAATTTATTATAAAACGTTAATTAAGCCTTTGGAAGTTCATTCTAAGCTAGTTTTCGGTCCTCCCACATCGGTCGGAACATTCTCTGCTATTTGCCCAGCAACTGGCTGTTCTTGTTAATTATAGTGCATGTAATGTGTTATTTTTGCATATTGCAGGAGTACGAGAATAAAATGTCTGAAGAAGTGGACGACCGAAGTGGGAAGTCGAGAATGGCGGGGACATCAAAGGGAATAGGTGTGGAGGAAGATATGGACGAGCATAGAGTGCTTGTGAACAAGATCAGAAAGAGAGTTTATGAGAATGTGCTGGTCAGGTTCATCCAAGCCAGACACCAGTTCGCTATTTCAGACATAGTAGACGAACCAACCATACCAAACACGGAGTAAGTACAATATCTGGCTCTTTTCCAGTTTTAAGCCTTCTGAATAAAACAAGCCAGCATAAATGAGTGAACAGAATTTTGGCGTTTTTATTTCTACATGCAAATTTCTACAAATAAACAGAACTTTGCGAATTTCTACAAAATTATTAAGGGGTTGGGAAACTGTAAAATAGTCCAATATCCATACGCCAATTCATATACGCTCGAATAGTCCACACAGGTACACTTGCTATGATTTAACTAGTTTGTTAAACGATGAAATCAGTTTTGGTTTTATGTCACACCGTAGCCACTGTTAATAAAATGGATTAAAAACTGGTTTCTCCTAGAAAATCTGTTTCTTCGTTTAAATACAGTTCGATTTTTTTTAAAATGTAGTTCGATTGAACTTACAAGACAGAAAGACTCGAAATCTTTTGTGATCTTCTTCGGTGCAATAGATTTCGCGTGTTTTATAAGATTCAAATAATGACTTCAAGGTTTACAATAGTCCTAACTCAAATTATGGTTCATTTTAGAAGCGATGGGTAAGGTTGAAGCATGTAGTGCGAGAATGTTTTTGATCATCCCACGAAAATCATCATACAGATAAACCGCTTTTAAACAAATTTCATATTTCATTCACAAAAAATTTAAATTGGTCAAAAGCCTTTAGATACACCAGGGGCGGAATGATTTTCTGAGCTCTCTCAAATCACTAAAAATCCGCCCCCCCCCCCACTCGAGAAAATCCTAGATCCGCCCCTGATAAAGACCCTATGTAGACACAATTTTTCCGCTGCTGGCCAGTTTGAAAATAAAACAGACCACAAACAGACGTTTTGAGGCTTTTTTTTGGATGGTTCCGACCTCAAAAATAACGTTTTTTTTTGCGCGCTCCTCCCTCAAAATTAGTATATATTGGCGCCTTTAGATGAATTTTAGGATCTGTCGGCCAAAAATTGATGTCCTAAACTATAACCCAAGGGGGATCTTTTGGGTGGCGAGGAGTCGAATTTCTGAAGATGGTGTCAGCCCCCACCTTCCCTGAATCTGCTACTGATATGCACAAAGTTGATAGACTTTCGAATAAGATCAGTTGAGGAGCTTTTTGTAAATTAATTTGCTTTTAATCCACAAATTAGATTAACAGAGCCCTGCCAAGGCAAGTTTTTGAAATAGCTGGCCACAAATATAAGGTGTATTTTGGCGCCCAGAAAAATTTACGAGTTGGTCGACTGAAAATGATTGAAAAATAGTTTCAAAAGTAACCATTTGGGCGGTAAATGAAAGGTCTTGAGGAATCCTTCTCGACCCTGGAAGGTTTTATTCGTCGAGCAATCCTATCAAACTTTTCAAATGGGTGAACCGAATGCTCTCAAATGTTTGTGAAGTTGTTTGAGTTCTGTATTGGTTAATAGTTTGAATCTTTTAAGCACCAACAAAAAACGGAGGTTTGTATTAATGTGAAGGTTCCTCTCCGAACTTGGATTTTGAAGCACTAAATGTTCAGTATGGTAACTTCAGGGTGTGTCTACGGGTGTGTCAGGAATATATAATATAAAATAATCCAAAAAAAATCAGCTACGAATGTTTAATATGTTCACACTAGCTAAATTTGCGTTGTTTTAAGTTAACCGTCAAATAAATTAAAGAAGAAAAAATACAATTATTTCACCAGAGAGCAGCTAACGAGTCCAGAGAGATTATATGCTTTACTATCCTTTTTTTATTAGCCCCCGGTCCTACTGACTGTCCTCATCTTGAATTCACAAAACGGAAAAGTTTTTAAGAGTCGATGGACGCAGTGAAGAGTCTTGTATAGGTCATGATGATTTTTTTCAGGAAAAACCTCAAAATTTGATCAGGTTAAAGTTACTTTTTGCGGTTTGACTTCTGATTTCTTTTTTAAATTCAGCATAGTTTCTTTGGTAAAAGGAAGGCAAACTCCAGTATCGAACAGCAAAAGTGAAACGTCACGAAAAACGTGATCGACTCTAGTTTCGAATTTGGATTTAAGTTTTCAGATTTCCCAGTGGAATAAAAGTTTTGCCTATTAATCCAATCAGGGGCGGATTTAAGGTGGGGAGGGGTGCGAAAGCCACCCTCCCTCAGGGATTCGACCCCCTGCCGACGCAAAGCTTCCCCCCGTTGTACTATTTTGAGATATCCATTTTTGGCTGACGGATTGTTTTTTTTTTAAATTTTCCTGCGGCCCAGAACATTTTGTCAAAACAGGGTCTTTTTAGTTCTTTGGGAGAGCTCGAAAAATCTTTTTTTGTCGAGCTAAACAACGGTTGACAAAGTTTTTGAAATTTTTTTTGAAAATCCGCCTCCCCCTCGAGTAATATTTTTTACTTTGAATTTCGAAAGTTGAAGTTTTTCCAAAATAAGTCAGCTTTTTTGTCTGTTTCCTTGCGTTCATAGACTCTTTTCCAACTGTCTGTTGGCTATGTTTATTAAGTGCGGTTGGCTTGTTGTTTAGCACGAAATTAGATAAATATTTTTCTCATAAGCTTCTAATGGAGATTTTGTTAATTTGAACCAATCAGATTTAATTTAGCGCTAAATTCTAATTTTTTTTCGAGATAGCGATAGCCTCAAAATTGGTCAATGAAAAACTTACCTTTGTATAGGTTATTGGGCGAAGCTGTGAAGAAGTTCTTTGAACCGAGACGACCTCTGCGTCCCCCGAGGAAAGAGAGGAAGGCAGTGACTGCGCCCAATCTTAGTGGAGCGGATGTGAGGATCCTTGTGAATGTCACTTCAGCCACTCACCTGCCAGTCAGGAAAGACACCAAGGCGTAAGTTTACTGGTGTTTTCAAATTCGAGTTTATTTGTTCATTTCGTGTAAGTTAACTTACCCTCCCCTAGAATTAGAGTTTGGGAAAATGTGACATTATTGGTCTGCATCTGTTGATTGTATCTCTCAGGCTAGCAATATGCTCGAAATCTGAATAGCTTTTTGATTGAAAATACTAAAAATATGTTTAATTATTGCAGTATTTTTGTTGTCTTAATACAAAGTCCTCTGTTTTCTTCAACCTAAGTCGCAAATATTGGTGATACTTTTGGTGGAACCATTAATTTTACGAAAGTTATTGAAAGACTGGCTGTATATTCCGCTAGCCTTTTAGAATCTTTCAGTATAGATTTTTTCGACCCATTTTTTTTCTTTTTCGCAAAAATTACCTCATCAAATCTGCGATTAAGACTTGAATTGAAAAAATTTATTAAGCTATGCCCTTGTTTTGGTATAAAATAATTATGGTCTTAACAAATGCCCAAATTTTGAACTGATCGTTTCTTCGATTTTTTTTTCTTCTCGAAAACTACCCTGCCGAAAATCTGAGATCAATAAATCAATCCGTCGAATTAGTGTTAGGACTGCTCTCACATATATGAAAACCGCTACCTCCGTATTTTTGTGGACAAAAATTCTAGAACATAGTTTGTCAATTTTTGAAGTTAGACCATTTTTTGCAAACTTTTGACTATTCTCTGATCCTACCCTGTCTAATCTGGGATTAAATGTTAATCGAAAGCAGCGTTACCAGCAATTTCGTCTGTGTAAGCAGCTACGCACTTATACAGATAAAATTCAGCAATTTTACACTGGCGAAGCGAGTGTATTAGTACGAACCTTCTTTTTTTCCAATCATTTGAATAGTAGTAAGTTAACGCAGTTGATGGATTTTAATTTATCAAATGAACCGCAAAAAAATTATTTGTTTCAAAAACATTAATAATGAAAAACTCGATTTCAGAAAATTTCTAATTCAATACGTCTCCCAATTTTTTGATATGCGTAATTTAAACATAATGTGGCTTTATGCTGTGCGATTTGTGACATGCAAAGTTAGTGTGGATGCCTTCAGGTTGTATTCCAATTTATTTCTTGCAAAATTGAGTCTTTTTGAGTTTGGTGTCACTTTTGCTGAATGGCATTGGCAATTTATTTGCATGTTTAGCTGCTTAATTCGTGGCTAGTGTTTGTCGCTTGGTAAAACTTGCGTGGCTGAGTGGATAGTGCGAGGGATTCAAAATCTCTTGATTGCAGTAGGTCGCAGATTCGAATCCTACACGTAGCCGAGTTCTTGCTAATTCCAGGCTTATTTATCTTTTTTCTTATTTCAATTGATAGAGCTGGATTTTGGTTTGCGAAGCGCTGCTTCGCCTCTGTGTTAGAAAAATGGTTTAGAAAAAGTCCACATTTGAAGTTTTGACCGTTTGTCGGATTTTTTTTTCGTTTTTTTTTTGAAAACTACTGCCAAATCTGAGATTAAGGGTGCAATCGAAGAACAAGTTGTAGGGATCTCACCTGCATTAAAGATTCTATCAATTGTGGTAAGCAATCAACTATGCAGTTAAGACATCGATAATTTTGACCTGTTTTTCAGTTTGTGTCCGAGGAAATTGTTCATTTTTTTGACGTTTTCCACGTTGTTTCCAAACGTTTTCTCAAAAAACCCTGCCAAATCATTTATCAAGAGTTTAATCGAAAGAAGAGGTTTTCTTATTTTTTTTTATATAGCTGCGAGAAAAATTTTTTACCTTATAAAATGTAATATTTTTGAAGTTCTGCTTGTTTGGAAACTTCTCGAAAGCCACGCTGCCAAATCTGAGATTAACGATTCTATTATAAGAACAGAATCTGCGCATTTTCTCTGCACAAGCAGTTGTGTCCTTACTTATGAAGGAAAATGCTTGTGGCCTTAGAAAATGTCCAAATTTTGAAGTTTGTTTGTTTTTCTTTTTGAAATTTTACAAATCCGCTATGGACCGGTTAAACATACAATAAGTGACGTTTTGGCCCATTTTGTAGATTTTGCTCAATTTTCTCAAAACCACCATGCTACTAGTTCTGAGGTTGAGAAATCAATCAAATGGAGATGTTTTACTGATGTCCCTTGCAAAAACGTTCTCTCAGTACACTTGATAAAAAATCAGCCAAGAACTTTTCCCAAGTGACCATGGAGCAGAAGGTAGGACGGGTAATTTTAAGGTGATGTTATGTTTTCTTCATGTCAGCAAGAAGTGTTTCTGAAAAAATAAAAATAAATTTTGGCATACGCGTGTTTTGTTTCAGGAATCACGAAGAGGGCTATGTGAGTAGTTTACAATGAAATGTTCATTATAACCCGTGGCTGACTGAGGATTTTGTACTGCATGTACTGTCATTACTTATTAACACACTAAATTGACAAACGAGGATTTTAAATTTGATTTGCAGAACGGAAACGGTTTTGGCAGAGTCAACCAGGTACATTGTTTTTCTATGCTTAAAGATTGCTTTATTGTCCATTGCTAGCTGATGCTTTCTTTAATTTTTGTTTTTGCTTTGTGAGGTTTGAAAACTCCAAGGAATGCAAAATCAAAGTGAGTCAACAAATATTTGATGGGATTTAATAAGTTTCATCTCAAAAATTCATAAAATGAAAAATTCACCAAGTCAGCATAATTAAAGAAGCAGGGTAAATTTAATTTCAAGCACCACGACGTGAACTCTTGAACTGCTCAAGTGAGAAACAATTTTAGAAAATGGTTTTTCTGTTTTTAGTTATTAACGAATGAAGTGAGTTGTTCTCTTGTACGTCGTATATTTGTATGTTTTCTACGAGACTTAGATCTTGTTCAAGCTCCATTTTTTGTTTTAACGGTTTAACTTTAGATACTCATACATTTCATGTTTCAGGCTCTGCTCAGAGTAAAAATAGAACATGAAAGGGTTCGAACAATTGCTGTTCGCTTTTAGGTTCAAAAATGATTCAATTTTTAGAGTACCGTGGAATGAAAAAGAACTACCTTTTGACCGTGTATTATTTTGACCCAGTTGTTTAAGAGTCGATGAACGTAGTTCAAACTCTTATTTAGGTCGCGATGAATTTTTTTTGAGGCTTAAATTTAGTTTTTCGGGGTTTGACTTTTGATTTCTTTTTAAGCTTAAGTCAATTCCTATGTTTAAAGGAAGTCAAACTCGAACAGCAAAAGTGTAAAGGCTACGAAAAACGTGATCAACTTCTAATTGCGAAAAGGAACTTTATTTATCAGTTTTCCCGGTGAAATAGAAGTTTTACCTTTTGATCCAGTTTTCTCAAATCGGGTTCATTTTTATCAAAAAAGCGCCAATCATAAATTGTTCTAGAAATTCAGAGAGCTTTATGAAATCTATTTTTGCTTGGAATTTCGAAAGTCAGTATTTTCAAAAGTAATGAACGTAGTGAGTACTCTAATATAGGTCTTGGTGATTAAGAGTTATGAATGTAATCAGTACTCATGAATTTTGTTTTCAGGAAATTTCTTCACTCTCAATTTTTATTTTTCATTAGCTTGTGTTCGTCATCAAGTCCATACAAAACCAACTCTGTTACTTTTTTGAGCCCAGTGAAGACGCTTAGTGCTCCGCATTCAAAAAATGTGACGGAAGGTCTCTAGTGTTTTCCGAAGATAAATTTAGTTTTTTCGTTTTTCAGATACGCCTTTCAATCAGGGGGTAATTACACTTTCCAATAATAGCAAAGAAAAGGGCGAAAATTTTCAGCTTGGTTTGCGTGAATAAAAAACTGCGTCAGTAATTTCATTTGCATTTTACGGTGGTATAAACGGGCTATAGTGAGTAAATAAAAAAAGTAATCTGAATTTTATTAATGAAAATCTCTGTGAGCTGGAGACTAAATTGAAACTACCTAATAATTAACTAATTAAGTTAATTGACGAGAAAGGGTCATCAAAATATGCCTCTTCTTTAAAGGAAAGCAAACTGCTCTGTCAAAAGAAAATGTGTTAAGGCCTCGAAGAACCTGATTGACTTAAATTTCGAAAACGGATTTAATTGTACAGATTTTCCAGCGGAATTGAAAATATACTTATTGATCTAGTTTTCTCAAATTGGGCTAATTTAATCAAAAAGGCACCATTCATTAAATGTTCTTGAAATTCAAAGAGTTTATAGGGCATATATTTGTTCTCTAAAATGTGAAAATTGTAGTTTTTCAAAAAATAAGTCAGTGTTTTTTCTGTTTCCTTGCAATCATTGATTCTTTTCCAACTGTCTGTTGGCTCTCTTTTACTTATCACTAGAATTGAAAATTTATAGGTATATCCAAGTTGTTTTTTTTTTTGGTAATTTGCGTTTTTTACAGTCGATGAACGTAGTTTAGACTTATATAGGTCGCGATTTTTTTAAAGAAGAAAAAAGCTTAAAATTTTGATCACACTAGTAAGTTTTTTCGCGGTACGAATTTTCGTTTGTTTTTAGTTAAGCTCTTTTTCTTTGTTAAAAATAAGGGAAACTCCGTTATCGAAAAGCTGTTTTGTAAAAATCACGAAAATGTGATCGACTTCTTGTTTCGAAAATTGAATTTACTTTTCAGATTTACCTGCGAAATAAAAAAATTTACTTTGATCTAGTTTTTTTTTCAAATTAAGTCAATTTGGTTTTAAAAAGTGTTAATTATAAATTGTTTTTGAATTTCAAAGAGCCTCAAGGGCATTTATTTTCTTGAAAATTCGAAGGTCAGTATTTTTCTGTTTACTTCATTGACCCTTTTCCAACTGTCTGATGGCTATATTCTGTTTGACTTGCGTTCATTTGCTCGTTTCTAGCTGTATGTTGACTATTTTTAAAGCTCATTAACGCTTAACCAACTGTGCATTGGTACCTTGTTGACTTTAAAAAGTTTTTTTTTCATTGAAGCAATGGAATTAGTAAAAACTATTATATATGTCGTGATGACTTTTCGTTTGTTTCAGGAAATGTCTCAAAATTTAATCACCATTATACTCGATTGTTCGTGCTTTGCCTTTTGATTTGTTTTTAAGCTCACTTTTTTTGTTAAAAGAAAGTGAGCAGAAAGAAATTATCGAGCATCAAAAGTGTGAACGTCACGAAAAGCGTGATTGACTTCTAATTTCGAAAATGGATTTTAATTTTCAGCTTTCCCAGTGAAATAAAAAATTCCAATTGATCCAGTTTTCTTCATTTAGAATATTTTTATCAGTATAGTGTCGATAATCAATTCAAAGGTCTTTAACGCTATCCATTTTTTTCTTTGAAACTCGGTATTTTATTTCTGTTTTCTTGCTATCATTAATTCTTTTCCAACTGTCTGTTGGCTATGTTTAAAAATTTTAGAACTGATTTTATTACGTGAAGTTTTTTAAATGCATAACTTTTCACATAGTTTTGCTGCATAGTTTGCAGACTATTTTATGCAAAATTATTGTCTTTCAAAATTTGTCTTTGTGATTGTCTTTCAAAATTTTACTTGAAAAATTGTGGTTTTATGCAGTTTGAATCCACATTTCGACGCTTTCTCGCTTTTCTTTGATTTCTATAGTCGTCAGTGGAACCATGCGAACGAAAAGAAGTCAGCTGGAAAATTTGTTTTCGCGAGGAAAACGTTCAATTCCCGCATTGGTCCTATTTTTTTTCAATTTTCTTTTTTTTTTCAAATTTTTCTGTTTGTCTTAATTGACTCTTTTTAGGAAATTTTCGCCTTCTGATTTTTGGTTTTTTGTAGCTACCTTGTACGTGTGGGTTTTGTTTCAGAGAAGATGAACGTAGCTGAGACTCTTATTAAGGTCGCGATTTTTTCCAGCTCAAGTTTACTTGCGTGGGTTCGAATTCTGATTTTTGTCAAGTTCAGTTCATTTCGGTTGTTAAAAGGAAGGCAAACTCTAGTATCAAAAAGCAAAAGTGTAAATTCATGAAAAGGTGATCGACTTCTATTCACAAAAATTGAATTTGATTTCAGTTTTCCTGGCGAATTATTATTTTTTAATTAAGAGTAATGAACGTAGTGAAGACGCTTATATAGGTCTTGCTGATTTTTTTGTTTTTCAGGAAAAAGTCTTAAAATATTGATGCACTTAGGTATAATCCTCTTTTTGAGTTCAGTTGAAATTCATCTGCTGAATGTGACGTAAATAGCACTCTACAAATACGAACGTGGAAATGGCGCAAAGAAACGATTTCTACTTTCGAAAGTGGAATTATTTATAAGATTTTCCAGCTGAATAAAAACTTTAACTACTGATCCAGTTTTCTGAAGTGAAAAGGCGCCTAGCGTAAATTGTTCTAGAAATTCAAAGAGCCTAAAGGGCATCCTTTTTTTCTTTGATTGGCTGTGTTCCAGTTTTCTCAAATTAGTTAAATGTTATCATAAAATTATCAATAATAAATTCAAAGAGCTACTAGGCCATATATTTTTCGAAACGTTTGAAAAATTGACATTTTAAAATTTATTCAGTGTTTTTGTTCTGTTTACTTGCGTTCATTGACTCTTTTCTCTCTGCCTATTGGCGATGTTTTTGTTTTCTTTTTCAGTTACAGTTTTCTGTTGACTGTGTATAAGGTGAAATAAAAGCGGATCTGCTTAATGATCTTCCTCTTTTGACTTGCTCTGGAATTGAACTAGAAATGATAAGCTACATATTTTTAGATAAATTGTTTCATTATGAGAGTGAAACTTTTCAGATTTAGTAAAATAATAGTCCGAGAAAAATAATAAAAAATATTACTTTGATCTAGTTTTTTCAAATTAAGTCAATTTGATTTTAAAAAAAGTTAATTATAAATTGTTTTTGAATTTCAAAGAGACTCTAGGGCATTTATTTTCTTGTAAATTCGAAATCCAGTATTTTTCTGTTTACTTCATTGACCCTTTTCCAACTGTCTGATGGCTATATTCTGTTTGACTTGCGTTCATTTGCTCGTTTCCAGCTGTCTGTTGCCTATTTTTAAAGCTCATGAACGCTTAACCAACTGTACATTGGTACCTTGTTGACTTTAAAAAGTTTTTTTTTTCATTCAAGCAATGAACTTATTAAAAACTTTTATATATGAACTATTATATATGTCGTGATGATTTTTCGTTTGTTTCAGGAAATGTGTCAAAATTTAATCACCATTATATTCGATTGTTCGTGCTTTGACTTTTGATTTGTTTTTAAGCTTACTTTCTTTATTAAATAAAAGTGAGCAAAAGAAATTATCGAGCATCAAAAGTGTGAACGTCGCGAAAAGCGTGATTGACTTCTAATTTCGAAAATGGATTTTCATTTTCAGCTCTCCCAGTGAAATAAAAAATACCAATTGATCCAGTTTTCGTCATTTAGAATAATTTTATCAGTATAGTGTCGATAATCAATTCAAAGGTCTTTAAGGCTATCTATTTTTTTCTTTGAAACTCGAAAGTTGAATTTTCAAAAAACGAGTCGGTATTTTATTTCTGTTTTGTTGCGTTCATGGATTCTTTTCCAACTGTCTGTTGGCTATGTTTAGAAATTTTAGAACTGATTTTATTACGTGATGTTTTTTAAATGCATAACTTTTCACATAGTTTTGCTGCATAGTTTGCAGACTATATTATGCAAAATTATTGTGTGATTGTCTTTCAAAATTTTCCTTGAAAAATTGTGGTTTTATGCAGTTTGAATCCACATTTCGACGCTTTCTCGCTTTTTGATTTCTATAGTCGTCAGTGGAACCATGCGAACGAAAAGAAGTCAGCTGGAAAATTTGTTTTCGCGAGGAAAACGTTCAATTCCCGCATTGGTCCTATTTTTTTTTCAATTTTCTTTTTTTTTCAAATTTTTCTGTTTGTCTTAATTGACTCTTTTTAGGAAATTTTCGCCTTCTGATTTTTGGTTTTTTGTAGCTACCTTGTAAGTTAACTTTTAATTTTTTTTTTCGAGAAAGGCTTTATTTTTTCTGTGTTTTTGACTCTTTTCCAACTGTTTGTTGGCTCTGTTTTGTATCATTGTATTCTTAGATTTTTTCTAACTGTCGGTAGGCTAAGTTTGTGAAGTTCAGCTCCGCCGGTAGATTTCCCAGCGTAATGAAAAATGTTACCGATTGATCCCGTTTTCTCAAATTAGCCTAGTTTTATCAAAAAGTTTCTTTAATAAAAGATTTTTAATAGTGAGAGAGCTCTAAGGTTACAACTTTTGTTTCTCATGATCTTAAAATTTAAAAAATGTTTACTATTTTTTGTTTCTGTTCATTGACATTTAGTAACATAGATATGTGTCTGTTGTTTCTGTTCATAGTCATTTAGATATGTTTGCTGTTATTTTGTTTTCAAGAGTGAAAATTTTCATTGAATATCTAACAAATGTCGCACCAAAATTGAAATTTCAATTGCTGTTCCCACAATTTCAAGCTAACTACAGTAAGTATATACTGTCTTTTTTCGCCCACCGTCTATTGTCTGTTATTAGTTTTAAAAATGATTTTTATTTTTTGAAACTTTTGTAAAATTGTAGAAATTGATAGATCTAAGAAACACTTTCCAATTCCTAGAGCTTTCGAGTAATTAATGCTATTCTAAAACTTGCGAAAACTCAATTTAAACGTTGTGTTTTGTTTTTCCAGAGTCTATAAACACTTTTACAATTGTCTGATGACTATGAATTATCAATGAGTTAAGACACTTCTTTTGGTCGTGTGGGTTTTGTTTCAGAGAAGGTGAACGTAGCTGAGACTCTTATAAAGGTCGTGATTTTTTTCCAGCTCAAATATACTTGCGTGGGTTCGATATCTGATGTTTGTCAAGTTCAGTTCATTTCGGTTGTTAAAAGGAAGGCAAACTCTAGTATCAAAAAGCAAAAGTGTAATTTCATGAAAAGGTGATCGACTTCTAGTCACGAAAATTGAATTTGATTTCAGTTTTCCTTGCGAATTATTATTTTTTAATTAAGAGTAATGAACGTAGTGAAGACGCTTATATAGGTCTTGCTGATTTTTTTGTTTTTCAGGAAAAAGTCTTAAAATATTGATGCACTTAGGTATAATCATCTTTTTGAGTTCAGTTGAAATTCATCTGCTGAATGTGACGTAAATAGCACTCTCCAAATACGAACTTGGAAATGGCGCAAAAAAACGATTTCTACTTTCGAAAGTGGAATTTATTTATAAGATTTCCCAGCGGAATAAAAACTTTAACTACTGATCCAGTTTTCTGAAGTTAAAAGGCGCCTCTCATAAATTGTTCTAGAAATTCAAAGAGCTTAAAGGGCATCTTTTTTTTGATTGGCTTTGTTCCAGTTTTCTCAAATTAGTTTAATGTTATCATAAAATTATCAATAATAAATTCAAAGAGCTACAAGGCCATATATTTTTCGAAACGTTTGAATAATTGAAATTTTAATAACACTTCAGTGTTTTTTTTCTGTTTACTTGCGTTCATTGACTCTTTTCTCTCTGCCTATTGGCGATGTTTATGTTTTCTTTTTCATTTACAGTTTTCTGTTGACTGTGTATAAGGTGAAATAAAAGCGGATCTGCTTAACGATCTTCCTCTTTTGACTTGTTCTGGAATTGAACTAGAAATGATAAGCTACATATTTTAGATAAATTTTTTCATTATGAGAGTGACATTTTTCAGATTTAGTAAAATAGTAGTCCGAGAAATATGATTTTCCTTGACTATTTAGACACCTAAGACTGCTTGTTATTTTAATTGTTGTAAGTGTTGTAACTAAGTTTAAGCTATTTAACTGACTAAATGTTTGTGATCCTTTTTAGCTGAATCGTTTGACTTGGATCGAAAAAGCCAAGATGGTTGAGGTATTTTTTACCGATTCTGCCATTCATCTTAACATCATTCTTCCCTATTTGCTGTTGAATATCCACTTCATTCTAGACTTTTTTTGTTCATTCTATGTAATTTGATCACAATGAAAATTCAAGGTCGTATGAAGCTAGAATATATAGCTTTAGGTTATGCTGCGCATTTCAGGTAAAATTTGTAAAAGAAATCAGCTTCGTTGTTCTGAAAATCAGCTTCTTTTAAAGAGGAAGTCATTATATCTTATAGAGGAAATCAGCTTCAGTAAATTTTTCTAATCTAATTTGAAAATCACGCTGAAGCCATTTTTCAGATACAGTTTTGAAATCCGATTCAGTTTGTATTGATGTTATCCAAGTCACTCTAAACTTCTTTTTTTTTGTAATATTGACTTGTAAGCTTTATGGCTTGGTAAGCCTATATGACACACGCATGTTATTATAGTATCTGTAAGAATTTACATGGTCATACATATGTCTTTCAGACGTACCTGCGTCCATTCGTCGAAGTCTCCTTCCGCGACCAGCGACTCTCCACTACAGCAGCCGCCTCCTACTCGCCCACTTGGAACGAGGAGATCTCCATTCCCTTCTCAGCTCCGAACAATGACTACTCGCCCTCTAACTTGCAGACCATTGACGATATTTTGTACTTCAATGTGTTCGACGAGATACATGTTGATTTAGTTCAGGTGGGGTTTTCAACTGGTAATAAAATAAAATAAATAACAATAGTAATAAGGATTGCCCGTTGCTGTGCAAGCAGCACATAATGCTCCGACCATATTTTCGAAAAAAAAACTACAGAATTTTTTTTTAAAATTGCGTTGTTTTTGTTTTCGGGTGAGAGAGGCGTAACCAAAGCGTAAAACTTTGACTGTTAAAAAATAAGATGGATTTTTCTTGGTTCGTTCTTAAAATTTCTAATCAAAAAAGCGCTAAAAGAATTTTCGATAACTAAGTTCACTTGAGTTAAATTAACTATTTGTTATTTTTACAATTGAGGTTTAAAACCAACTATTGTAAGTATATTACAAGCCTGATTGTTTGCTTTATTCGCTCGAAGTTAGATGAAAAATCAATTATTTCAAACCGGTTTTTCTCGACACAGAAATTTCAATGTCGGCCGAATCACGACTGAAAGAGCTTCAATATGATATATCACTCGACCCACATCGATGATTGTTTGTGGTACCTGATTTTGTGTGGAAAATAAAAAAAAACTTAAACACACCCGAATAGAAAGTTCCGGTTTTCAATGGTCCGAAAAAGAACAAATTTGAAATAAATTGTAATAATAATAAAAAATAGTCTCCAGGTCTGTGAATTTTTGTCAGTTTCACTTTTCTCGCAACTTGACGCCATGAAAGTGACTGAAGATTTCACTCGAGCTTTTTGTTTGGGCTCGCCCTTTTTGATTATTCCAGCTTTGCTGAAAGCCTATAATTACTAAGCATTTTGAGCAGAATTTTCACTGCACTCTTCCAATTCTGGAGGAAATTAGCGTTGGAGGTAAAATCAAACTAAACAGGGATTAGGGAAATTTTAACATTCAATTTTTAGGCCTTTTATTTTTGCAAAATTTTTGATTTCGTGACAAATTCTTGTTTGGTAGAAAGTTCCTGTTTGATAAAACAAGGTATTATATAAAAAAATATTGTGACCGGGGATTTTTTTGACGTTTTGCAAATTTTTTTAACTTTTCTAAAAAAAATAGTTTTCCTAGAAACTACTGAGCCGATTTTCAAAGAAGTGGTATCAATAGAAAGTCCTCTCACTCCCCTGTGTGCCTGCATAATCACCTGGTGTCTTTTTATCTTACCCCACTTTCTACGGCGTTCAAAATAGTTTATATGGGGATTATTTATGGAATTTTTTTTTCGCAAAAAATAGACTTCCAAATTTGAGATTTTTGGTTAAATGGATATCACGGGTTATGAAAAGCTCCCCTAGATAAGTGGATTCTTCATTTTTCCACACAAATTTTATGGACGTCGGAAATGTTAATTTTTCGATTTTTTTGACCGTTTTAAATATATTTTGACTGCTCTCGAAAACTACACTCCCACATTTGAAATTTTGATTTAAATCAAAAGGATAGGCAGTGAGAAGCTCCCTGAGCGGCTGCGCCTAAAATTTTTTCACGTAAACTAATGGACCTCGGAAAGCTGGGGTCAAGTTTTGGTTTTTTGAAACTAGACTTTTTTCAAAAACTTCTCTACCAAATCGGAAAGTTTGATTTCAATCGAAAGAACGGGTTGTAGAAAGGTCTTGTACTTCAGCAGCTACGCTTAATTTTTTTTAGACGAAAAATTAAGACACTCGGAAAAGTCAAAGCTTTGATTTTTGACCGTTTTTTCAAACTTTTTAACTTTCTCAAAAATTACCCCTCCCAAATCCAAGATTTTGGATTTATATGAGAGAAAATGTCATGGGATGCTCCCTGCATGAGCGGCTACACCCAATGTTTTATCAAAAATTTGCGCCCTCTGAAAAGTCGATTTTGTGACACTTTTTGACTTTTATCAAAAACTACCCTCCAAAATCAGATTTTGGGTTCAATCGGATGAACAGGTAATGTGAAGCTTCCGTATTATAATTGCTTTGCTCATTGTTTTACACAAAAAAATATGGCACTCCAAAATTATTTGTTGTGTTTTGAAAATTTTTGTTTTGTCTCGAAAACTACCATCCCAAATCTGAGATTGTGGGTTCAATCAAAAGAATTGTTTGAGAGAAGCTCCGATTTTGATTTTTTGAGATTACCCAGTTCATCCCGCATCAGTGTAACAAATTCAGAAATTATAACAGATACCTCCAGGTTTAGCTGGGCCCTTAGTTGAATGATCTCCAATGAGTATCATAAGCATGACGTTTTTCGTGGGGCATTTCCATTCTTTGGCAGTACAAGAAGTTGTTGTTCCGACCATGTGAAAATTGGGCAGGAACTTCGGGGTGTTGTTTAGTTTTTTCTTTGTTTTCCACGCAAAATCAGGTATCAAAAACAAACATCGGAATGGGTCGAGTGATTTATCATATTAAAGCCCTTTGAGTCGTGATTCGAACATCTTGAAATTTTCAAAAAATTGTCCCAGTGTCGAGAAAAACTGGTTTAAATTCTTTTTTCGAGCAAATATAGCGAGCGAGTAGGTTTGCAATTTTTCTACTCATTTTTCTGCAAAAATTGTTGTCAAATTTGCTGATTTCAGTATGAATGACGATGATGCCTAGTTTTCCAGATTCTTTTATCATACCACGCAGGAAAAACGACACTAATTTGAAAAAAGTTTTTTTTTTGTATTTTTCTAAGACTGGTCTGAAAATTTTGTGCTACTTTCACAGTAACCGGTTATCCTTGTAAATCTACAGATATCTTTCTTGCGACGAGAAGCCTCTCGGTAATTACACATCCTAATGATCATTTCTGACTATCTAATCAAAAATTCAAACTAAAAACTGTTAATAAGTGTTGAGTCAATGTGCTGTGTTGCGTGTAGGATGAGCGAGACAGGATGACGACAGTGCACCATCGGCTGGAGAGGAGGTGGCTGGGGTCCATCAAAGTCCCTTTTGGTACTATCTATCTCAACAGCAAAATAGAGGGCACTTTCAGACTCAACACGCCGCCGGTTCGAAAGAAGAAATCTTACTACTTTGACCAAATAATAAGCACAATTCTTGATAATTCTTTATAGTTTCACTACAAAATTCTAAACAAAGTTTCGTGACCAGGGGTGGATCTAGGATTTTCTCCAGAGGAAGGGGCGGATTTTCAAAAATTTTGCCGGCCTTTTAGGTCGACCATTTTGATTTTTAGCGCTCTATAAATCACTGTAAAGACCCTTATTTGACCAAATTTTCTGTGCAGCTAGCGAAATTTTGAAAAAAGAGGCGTTTAAGGCAATTTTTGGAAAAATTTGACTGAAAAATCGCATTTTTGGGCGCGCGCTTTTCCCTCAAATTTAGAATGCAATGGGGCAATTGAAAAAAATCGCATTTTTGGGCGCGCGCTTTTCCCTCAAATTTAGAATGCAATGGGGCAATTGAAAAAAATTGATATCTTAAAATAGTACAAAGGGGGACCCTTGGGGTCGGAAGGGGGTTGAATCCTTAAAGGAGGGGGCGTCCCCCCTCCTAAATCCCCTAGTATTCATGACAGTTCTTTTGTGGGAAATATCGAAAAGAGGCTATAGAATGACGATTTGTTTTTTTTTGAATCCATCCGGATTTTCTTTGAAAAACAATTCAACTATTTTTACCTGGCTTTTGAGTTATTAAGAGAAATGAACGTAGTGAGTATTCTAATATAGGTCTTGTTCATTTTTTGTTTGTTTTGTTTTCAGGTAAAAGTCTTTAAATGTGTTCACATTCATTTTTTTTTGATTTTTGTGCGGCTTGATTTGTGATTACTTTTTTAAGTTCAGTGCATTTCCATTGTTAAGAGCAAGGCAGACTCCACTATTGAGCAGCAAAAGTGTAAAGCTCCCGAAAAACTTGATCGACTTCTAACTTTGAAAATGGAAAATAATTATCAGATTATCAGCAAAATAAAAGTTTTACCTATTGATACTGTTATCTCACATTGGGTTAGTTTTAACAAAAAAACGTCCATGATATATTGTTATACTAATTCAAAGAGCTCTAAAGCAATCTATTTGTTTCTTCGAAATTCAAAAGTAGAAGATTTTTTAAAGAACAAGTCGCTTTTTTTCAGTTTCCTTGTGTTCGTTAATCTTTTCCAACTGTCAGTTGGCTATGTTACTATATAAAACACCAGTTTTTAAATGTTTTGCGCAATTTTTTGGAGACTATACCCTTTTTAAATGTAATCGAATTACGTAAGAGGCTCACTTTGATGGTCGAACACCGACAAAATTACATCAAAGTGAGCCTCTTACGTAGCTCGACCACATTTAATAAGGGTGTAGTCTCTAAAAAATTGCGCAAAACCTTTAAAAACTGGTGTTTTATACAGTAAATATAGCCAACTGACATTAAGAAAAGATTAATGATAGCAAGGAAACTGAAAAAAAGCCGACTTATTTTTTCAAATATCTTTCAATTTTGAATTTCGAAAAAATATATATATGGCCTTAGAGCTCTTTGAATTTAGAGGACGCTTTTTTTTAAAAAACTAAATCAATTTGATAAATTATCAATAAGTAAAATTTTCATTTTGTTGATGATCTGATATTATTTTCCATTTTCGAAATAAGAAGTCGATCAAATTTTTCGGGACCTTTATAATTTTGCATTAAAATTGAAATTTAAAACGTGTTTTCTGTAATTGTTTTGACTTTAGACAAAAAATGAAGACAAAACTTGCTCAGAATTTCAGCAGAACTAATGTGTGATTATTTGTTTAGAAAAAATTGGGCTCAAAATTTTACCTCATAATCGGATCATTTTTGCCTTTTTAGTCAGCCAAAATTTACGCCAAAACTACTCGGTCGATCACTGACAAAATTGCGAGTAGTTTTGGCGTAAATTTTGGTTGAGGCAAAAATGATCTGATTATAAGGTAAAATTTTGAGCCCAACTTTTTCTAAACAAATTACACCACATTAGATCTGCTGAAATTCTGAGGAAGTTTTGTCATCATTTTTTTGTCTAAAGTCAAAACAATTAGAAAGTAAAGTCAAAATTGTTTTTGATGAAAAGCGAACTGTTCTCAGCAGTAACGAAAAGGGAAAAGAAAAAATTTCTTGGACGTCTTCTAGTTTTTTAAATTTTAAAGTTTTGATTTTAAAAATACCATAGAATTACACATTTAACCTTTCAATTTTGGGTAATTTAATCAAAAAAGTGCCATTCATAAGTGATTCTTGAAGTTCAAAGACCGTTAAAACTATATTTTTTCTTTTAAGCTCTTAAATTCGTTGACACCGAGTAAATGTTGGCTATGCAGCCATAATAAAAACTCTTTTTACTGAAAAAGGGAGGAGTTTGAAAATAAAATGAAAAAAGAAATTTGATTTTTTTCTGTTTTTTTTTGGGTCTCAGTTTATTTACTTGTGTCGTTCTGGTTGTATTCTTTGTGTTACCTCCTCAGCGACTGTTATCATTGTTCTGATTTGAATTTTTAAAATTTAATTAGTAAGTAATTCTAACCATAAGTTGAACCAATCAGATTACATCAACCGCCAAAATTGAACAAGCAAGTTTGAACCAATCAGATCACATCAACCGCCAAAATTGAACAAGCAATTCTGAGCATGTTGAACCAATCCGAACACATCAACCGCCAAAATTGAACAAGCATTTCTGAGCACATGTTGTACCAATCAGAACACATCAAGCGCCAAAAATTAACAAGCAATTCTAAGCATAAGTTGAACCAATCAGAACACAACCGCCAAAATTGAACAAGCAATTCTAAGCATTTGTTGAACCAAGTGACCTATGATTTCAGAGAAACCAGGAAAAGCTCCAAATGAATTTTTAGCTACTATTGAAATAGCATAAGGAAAGGCCAATTTTTTTTTCTTATATAGGTGTTGTTGGGCTACAAAGACAGTCGTGAGTTGGAAGTGAGAACGACGGGACTGCCAGAGGTTCTATCGGATGGAGAGGAGGAGAGTAGTCGTGGGAAACAGGGCTCCTTCATCTCTCTTTTCGCCACAATTGAGCCTCCTCTGGCACCGGCCGAACCAGTTAAGGAACAAGTAAGTGAGAAATGTCAGGTCTTTTGAGAAGCGATGGTGCAATGGTTAAGCGTTCCGACTTTCAATCAAATTACCGGTAGTTCGAGGCCCATCATGATCAGCGCTCTTTGTTCCAGGGTGAGGCAACAATTTTCAGCCAGAAAACTTGCCCAATAATGCATGTAGACCTTGAGCATGGCGTACAACTGTTTTCCGTAAAGAACTGTACAGCTCGTGTGTTGGTCTCTTTCCCTCGTGGATATATAGTCTTAAGTTTTTAAAAGCACCTATGATATAGATAAGAAAGTGTTCCGTCTGGTATGAACGCTGTTAAAGTTTTTGCGATGATAAACTAATAAACTAACAACTGATTTACAGCTCAGGATAAACTTGGAGTAGTTATAGTTACAATCAGGGATATCTTAAGATTTTCTCGTAATGGGGAGGGGATTTCCGATCTTTCCTACTAAAACACTTTAAAGACTATAATGTCGTCAAAAAATCTCCAATGCCAATTTAGAGCACTTTCGAAGGTTACGACGAAGCAAATCGCGCGAGCTCACAGTATCTATTGGAGCCATTCGAAGTTTAGGGGTTCTTTGGCCAAAATTGGAGGTTGTAAAGTAGTACCTAAGGTGGAACCTTTGGTTAGTGAGAATATCGAACTACTCAAGATGTCGAATCCCCCAACCCCGCCCTGGCAACAACTTCACATAATCATCCATTTAGATTTCATGTTGAGAATGAACGAATTACTTGATAGCGCCTGTCAGAGGATTAAATTTAGTGTTGTAGAAATAATTCAGGGCGGGGAAAGCCAAAGAATATTAACAGGATGAGATTAAAATGTGTTAAAATGTGGACCAAGTGAAAAATCTCCCACTAAATCAATTTAGCGAGGAGATCGTTCACTTGCTTAAAAGTAATATTTTTCAGCCAATCTGATTTGAGCATAGTACATGCAGGAATTACTGCTTGAATTTGCCATTTAACTTTAGGGGGGAGATTTTTCACTTGGTATACTTAGGGGGAGATTTTTCACTTGGTATACTTAGAAGGAGATTTTTCACGTGGTATACCTAGCGGAAGATTGTTCGCGTCGGCCTAAAATGAAATTATCTGTGTTTTTACGTGGATCATCATGTCAAGTGTTTGTTTGTTATTTCAAGACTCGGAAGAAACTCAATTTTGACCTTGTAAACAGAGTACGTATGTTCTATGCACCATCTAGGCTATCATTATAGATCAATTAGCTCTTCGTTAGATTATTAAATGCTATATTAAAGGTAGATTATCTAATATTTTAGCACTTGCAAATTTTTAGTGTTAAGTTCTTAAAACAAATGTAAAGTAATTTGTATTTGCAATTATTAAGAGTCGATGAACGTACTGAAGACTTTTTTATAGGTCTTTTTGATTTTTTCTTCAGGCAGTTTTTTTTTTTTTTTCTTCAGGAAAATATTTTTGAATGCTCAAAAAATATAGGTGTGCATTCACTCAAATTAATGCATTTATGAATGCACTTGGGTATATATCCACTTTTTGAGTTCAATTCAAGTTCATCTGCTGAAAGTTAGGTAACGTGGAAACGATTTTAGGTCCAAAAGTAGAATTTGATTTTTCACTTGGTATACTCAGAGGGAGATTTTTCACTTGGTATACCTATAGGAAGATTGTTCGCGTCGGCCTAAATGTTATTATCTGTGTTTTTACGTGGATCATCATGTCAAGTGTTTGTTTGTTATTTCAAGACTCGGAAGAAACTCAAATTGCAATTAAAAAAATTCGGAATAAAAATTCTAAAGTAGAAATTTTTTCAAAATAGGTCCGTTTTTCTGTTTACTTGCGTCCATTGACTCTTTCCCAACTGTCTGTTGACTATGTTGTAAATAAGTTCTTCATTATTTTTTATTACCTTAAGTATTTATTATTCGTTACCAGAATTGAAGTAATTAGATGTTAAATAGATAATGTACGTGGGAGCTCCTCATGTTAGATTGGAACCGCATGCATGGGCGGATCTGAGTTTTCACCAGGGGACGATGTATTTTAACATGAAGTTCTAGGGCATTTTTGGACGGTTGCCGCTTTTTCCTCAAATTATGTGAATATTGGTACCCGAGGCGCATTGAGACGAATTTTTAGGCTCGTTGGAGGAAAATGGATGTAAAATAATGGATCTACTAATCAATCGCACCCATAACCCAATTTCAAGATGGGGATTGTTTCGACCAATTAGAATGCAGCATAATTATAATTTCTTGTTATTTATAGGGGTGGAGATTCTTTTCTAAGTACCATGGTGGCAGTGATGGTTCCCCCCTTTTTAACTCTAAACAACTTAACACCCTACAATTTCACTCCCTACTTTTTGTTGCCTTAGCAATATAACCTCGCTACATTTTAAAACAATTTCTATGACTTAAATTGTTTTGAATTAGCACAAGCAGCTTTTTTAGTAATCATAAATGTTTAGCGAAAAGTCTAATTGAAAATAAATTACAAACCTGTAGATAAGAGTCTTAAGTAAATTGGGAAGACTCCTTTTAGCATGTATAACTAAAATAAACCAAGTTTTTCATTATGGTGCGTGTGTATATTGGTACACGAGGCGTATTGAGACGAATTTTTAGGCTTAGGCTCGTTGGAGGAAAATGGATGTAAAATAATGGATCTACTAATCAATCGCACCCATAACCCAATTTCAAGATGGGGATTGTTTCGACCAATTAGAATGCAGCATAATTATAATTTCTTGTTATTTATAGGGGTGGAGATTCTTTTCTAAGTACCATGGTGGCAGTGATGGTTCCCCCCTTTTAACTCTAAACAACTTAACACCCTACAATTTCACTCCCTACTTTTTGTTGCCTTAGCAATATAACATCGCTACATTTTAAAACAATTTCTATGACTTAACACCGTTTTAATCCAAAATGAAAAGAAAACTTACTTCAAAGGGGATTTCGGTAACCATCAAAGAATTAAACGAGAGAAACTTTTGCCATTTAAAGCCAGACAAATTTGCGCTACTTAATTCGCGTAAGTTTTGAATAGAAATGACCTTGCAAATGATTTCAATGAAACGTTTCAAACCAAAATGAAATGGCCTTGCCAATATTTTCAATGAATCATTCCAAAATGAACCAGAAACAAGCAATAGTTCAATGAACTTCAAAAGTCCGCAAATAATTAGACGTCCTTTGACTAATATGGCCTGATTTTCTAGACATTTTCAGCCGGTATAGAAATTTAAAAAAGGTTTAACTAATGCCAAAAGCCTTAAAATCATTATTTTTAGAATCATTCTCGAACTTAAACTTATGACCTGATCGCTTTGTCAGCTTTTTTTGAACTGTTGGCACATAAACGCAAAGCTAAAGGGTTTGCCAGCCCGTAGTCCCAACCTAGCATCCCGAAAATAAGGGCGATTGTCCTGGGAATAAATTGCTAAGGCACGAGTCATGTTCTTGCGTTTAGTTACGTTTCCGGGAGTCTGCAAGGAAACGTCTTTTTACACCAAAGACTTTAGTCAAGGTGTTATGGTATCGTGTAACGGGTTTTTTTTTGTTGTCTGTTGTCAAGTGTCGACAAATAACGTCCACAGTTATCAATTATCATGTGGGCTGGACTATATCGCGCTATGTCACGTGATTGCGTATGTTTGTTTCTTTATTTGTTCATCTTTATTTATTTAATTATCTGTTCTTCTATTTATTTAATTATGTTTAGTTTGCTTATATTTATTTATAATTTATGTATGTACATATTTATTTTTGTTTATTTTTATCACGTGTTTTGTTTATTTATTTAATTATTCTTTCTTTCATTTAGTTTTGCTTTTATTATTTCTGCGTGTGTATTGATTTAATTTATTTATTTTCATTTATTTATATTATGGGTCTGTTTGTTTGGTTATTTGTTCATATATATTTTTTCATGTCTATTTAATTATTTGTACATTTCACTTTTGCTTTTATTTATTTATTTATTTATTTATTTATTTATGTATTTATTTATTTATTTATGTATTGATTTATTTTTTTATTGCTTATTTATTTATCAGGTGTGTTTTGTTTATTTGTTGATATTTATTTCTATATTTATTTAATTATTCTTTCTTTCATTTAGTTTTGCTTTTATTATTTATGTATGTGTATTTATTTCATTTATTTATTTTCATTTATTCATATTATGGGTCTGTTTGTTTGGTTATTTGTTCATATATATTTTTTCATGTCGATTTAATTATTTGTACATTTCACTTTTGCTTTTTTTATTTATATATTTATTTATTTATGTATTCATATATGTATTTATTTATTTATTTATGTATTGATTTATTTTTTTATTGCTTATTTATTTATCCGGTGTGTTTTGTTTATTTGTTGATATTTATTTCTATATTTATTTAATTATTCTTTCTTTCATTTAGTTTTGCTTTTATTATTTATGTATGTGTATTTATTTAATTCATTTACTTTCATTTATTTATGTTATGGGTCTGTTTGTTTGGTTATTTGTTCATGAGATATATATTTTTTCATGTTAATTTAATTATTTGTACATTTCAGTTTTGCGTTTATTTATTTATTTATTTATTTATTTATGTATGTATTTATTTATTTATGTATTGATTTATTTTTTTATTGTTTATTTATTTATCAGGTGTGTTTTGTTTATTCGTTGATATTTATTGCTATATTTATTTAATTATTTTCTTTCATTTAGTTTTGCTTTTATTTATTATTCATGTATGTATTTATTTATTCATTTATTGATTTATGTTTATTTATTTTTGGTTTGTTCGTTCATTTGTTGGTTTGTTCGTTCATTTATTTATTTATTTAGTTAGCGTCTTTGTTGTTTGATTGTGAAATTTGATGTTTTACTTCTTAGCTATGTAGTTAAAAGCAAAAAATGATTTTCAATTTATTGTTCTGTTTAGGATATTTTCAGAAAGATCTGTATATCACCAATTAGCGTACAACGATTTACAGGGAACGCTGCCAACGAGATTTGTCCACTTGCTTTTGGGTTGCAGCTACATCAAAAATGATTTTAAATTTTTTATTTTAAAGATTTATCTATAGTTATATCTGTCCGGTAATTAATTTTCAAATTTGCTTTTGTATTTCTCAAAAAAGAATTTGTTGGAGCGTGGACTCAAGCCAAGTACGTGTTAAGCGCCCTTTTTTATTAATTTTTAACAAGACTGATTATTTTATAAACGCTGACAAATTTTTAATTACTGTAATATTGTTGCATTTATTTCTGAGCGAATGTTCGTTATCATAGCCCACGTCTGAGCAGAGCGATGTTATTATTTATATTGGTTTTCACAAATATATTTTTGCAATGTACTTTTTTCCGTAGTTCAAATTTATTGTAATGGTTTCTATAACACAATGATGGTGATATAATTTTTTTTTCAGAAATGACGTCCACTGTTTTGTTTGGCGATTCTATGTTAAAAGGATTTAACGAATACCTTATCAGACTTTCCGATACGTCGGTAATAGTGAAATCTGGACTGAAAGTCAGTACCATCAATGACACTCATGTCAAGGAGATAAAAGCCTTGAAACCAGCTCGCGTTATTCTTGCTGTTGGTGCAAACGACATGTGTCCCCGCCAACAAGATATTGTGTTACAACCAAGCATTGCCCATACCGATGCTTCTCTCGCGAGCTTGGCAAAGGCCACACTTGCTATGTTGATTATGTCACTTGCTTCTCCTCTTCGCGATGCTGGCTTTGAAGTCCTGCTCCTTTGGTAACATTTTCATAAAATGACTAATTCAGTAATAATAATAATGTACATTGTTCATCAGGTATCGGTTTTGCTGTTTTTTTAATGAAGTTTAGAGAAAAAATAACTACATTGTATTTTTAGTCCAATTGTTCGCAAGGACTTTTACCGTGAAATCCGCGCGTTGGATACAGCCATCAAGTCTTCAGATTGGTCATTTATTCCCGTTGGACTATTGCGCTACACACATTTATCTACCGATGGTGTTCATTTGTCGCAAATGGGCTGCCTGAATTTGGCGAAATTAATTTGTGAGAGAGTATCCTTAACTCTTTTGACATCTGCCGTGGTAAATACTTTTTGTCTATTCTATTTTTTTTTCTGTTGTATTCCACTGAGCACTTAAATGTCATATTTTTATTTTTGCAGCCGTTTACTATCAGCTCATCTTCAGTGTTTGGCGTCTCTCAAATTTCCCTTGACGTTTGCAATAAATCTGTTTTGAGCATAGCTGATTCCCTCTTTGCAGAGCTTTACAAATCATACAAACAGGAATCTTGGACACATGTCAACGGGCGCTCTGTCAAGTGGATTTCAGAGGTTCCATACTCATATGGAAGCGTTCGCCACCCGCCCAACAACTCTTGGTCACCACAGTTGTTGTTGTTAAAGACCTTGTTGGAGAAAGAACTCAAAGTTTCCTTCAACAGTGTCCTCATCAACATTTATTGTTCCCTCGAAGAGGTAATATCACAAAATACCGTCATAACAATTAGATAACATAGAAAATGTACTTTGCCTATCAGTATTTTTAGGGAGTTGGATTTCACGCTGACAACGAACGTGGTATTCCTGATTATCCAACCATTGCCAGCGTATCCCTTGGAGCCACCCGACGCTTTGCAATGAAAAGAAACGGAACCACGCGCTCTGAAGTTTCTGTTTTGTTGCCACATGGTAGCGTTTTTACCATGCTCGGAGCTTGCCAGAAAGACTGGAAGCACAGCATCTTGAGAGGATCCACTGCACCCGATGGATCGTTTGAGAAATGGAATGGCGTCCGTTTAAATTTGACGTTCCGTAATCAGTTTGACGCTGAACGTTGAAGTTTTATGTCATTTTTATTACTTGCCGGTTTTTGAAGGTTGAATTTGAACTTGATTTCGTGGAATACTTAACTGATATCTTTACCTGATTGAAGTTTTGTTCATGAATACCAACATTGGTACATTTTTCAGATCTGTGTCATGTCTTTGCAAGTATTTTTTTTTGTTTTTTGGATTTGTTTTTCGGATTTTTTTACTGCTACATACTGTCAATTCTGAGACTGCTTCACAATTTCTCAATATAATAAGACTAATAGTTTTTTTTCATTTTAGCTCTTTCTTGTAAGTATATGTGTAAGTACGATTTTTAGTTATTCCGGAGACCCATATGAGTCTACATGCCAATTTATACGATTGGCCGATTGAAACGACAGGAGGCGTTTTGCTACACATACAAACACAATCTTTTGTATTTTATTATAGCTATAGAAAATGATCTACAATGCGTAAGTACGACATTTAGTTCTACGATTGTTATTTCAGGTCCTTTGTCAATATTTCAGGCTCTTTGTCAATATAGCAAAATTTTGGTGTATACATGTATTAGTAAGATTTTTTGTTCTAGAACTGTTATTCTTCAATTATTAGTTGTTCAAGTTGTTTGGTTTTTGCTTCAGTTTCTATGCCTTCGGTGTATTGCGCGTAGCGCCTATGTTCAAAAAAAGCTGACATAAATTTCAGTAGCTTTTAAAATTTGAATTTCAATAATACGAAAGAATAAACAAAAATGAAATGAAATTTACAATGGTTTAGCACAAACTAGATAACGCTCTGAAAAAGTACAGATCAGTTTTGTCTTCGTAAACGGACATTATGTTTTGTACTCTTTCATTTAATACTCGATACTTTTTCTTTTTTGTGAACTTATGGCCACTCGATGCATCAAAAAAGTTGAGTTTTTGTACGGAAGCGTCTTTTTGCAGGCTACCCACTACTTTCCACATATTTGGGTGGGCTCCACTGAAATATGATTGAATCCCGAAATGCCATCCCTCGACAGCATTTGTTGTTCGAGCAATCCCCATCACGGCCGCATCTCGCTGGTTCCAAAGGGAGGGTGGGAATGAAACTTCACGGTTTGGCACCAAGCTTTTTATATAAGTAGAGCCGAAGTACAGACACAACTCGTCAATTTTCTCTATTTTCTCGGGTTCTAAGCAATTTCTGTCGCATACATTTTGAATTTCTTGAACAATCATGTCATAGGAATCGCCGATCTTTTCTTTTTTTTCAAATGCAAGGGATGGCAGCATTTTTAATTCGTTTCGTAGGTCACTTTCAGACCCAATTCATTAATTTTTCTCATGTAACTCTGGGAGAGATGAAAAAACAACCCGATAAATGTGCTTCGGGGAATGTTTTTTGGAAGGACTGAAGAGCAGCTTGCTCAAAATCTAACAAAATTTTTTCAGGCCGGCAGTTGGGTGCTAAATCAATTAACGCCTGCAGGAAGCGATTGTAGGTTTTTTCGGTTTTGTTAGGGAGGAAAGCGTAAATGCAAGCTGGCGCAATGTCAGATACACTAACATGAATTGAATAAAGCTGATAGAACATTTTTGGAGTAATTTTGAAAGTTCCATCGGCTAACCAGAAAGATGACTTCTCCAGAACTCTCAGCATTTCGGGGTCGCCGCACATATTGATTAGCTCATGATCATTTGATCCACTGTCATACCGGATAAAATTTTCAAAAATTTCAGGGATCTCGAAATTTCGCGCAACGGGGATGGGCGGCATATTTACATCTAGCTGCTTACGAGTGCGAGCAGCCGTTCGGATCAGTTTGTCTTTACTTGGGAGAGCAAACTGAGTAGCCAAATCCTTGGTAATTGGCAAAACCGCACTGGCAACTGCAACAGTCGGGGTAAATCTCTCGCTGAGATCTTTTATATGCTTTGACATTTCGGGCCTCCGATTTTCCCGCTGAAATGTCGTGGTTATGCTCTCCACGCGTCTCGATTAATTCGTTATTTTCAGTAATGGCAGTTGCTTGACAATTATGTGTTTGATATTTTGAGCGAATCCAGTTTTCTGTAAACTTATTTTTTCGCTTGAAATAAAATTCATGGCCGGACGCTATAAGAATTGGCTTGTTTTTAGATGAAACTGTGAACTCGAAAGAAGACTCAATCATAATGTGTTTATTGTGTTTGCGTTTGTTTATCACTTGAGTAAAGTATAAAGTGACTGTCAGAATTTAATTTTTGTCAGAATTTTTACGGCAAATTGTTTTGAATTAGCACAAGCAGCTTTTTTAGTAATCATAAAGGTTTAGCGAAAAGTCTAATTGAAAATAAATTACAAACCTGTAGATAAGAGTCTTAAGTAAATTGGGAAGACTCCTTTTAGCATGTATAACTAAGATAAACCAAGTTTTTCATTATGGTGCGTGTGTTAATTGCAAGATTAACTTTGGTGTGATAAGAGTTAAGATAAGAAATTCATAAAGCATTAATTTTAATAGTGAAATGACTAGGTGTTAAAATGTACTGTGTTAAACTGGAAAATAGGAGTTATATTGTTGTCGATTTAAATTGTTTAGTAGTGAAATGACTAAGTTTTAAAATGTACGGTGTTAAATTGTAGGACACCGGCAGTGATGTCCATTAAAAAAAAATTGAAATTAAAATTGTTTAAGAAAATTAAAACAATTGTTGGCATCAATTTAAATTTTTACGAAGCTATTTTAAGTTTTCTTTTGAATTTAAATTTTTCTTTAGTCTGTTTTTTAGCAGTTTTTCTGTCAATTTCGAGGACTTTTCGCAATTTTGTGGAAAGAATTCCAAAGCAATTTTTTTGAGCATATCTATTTGCTACAAAACTTCATCAAATTTGTGAAAATTTAGATTGTTTGTTTTTTCCGCGGAACTGTGAAATGTGAAATTAATTATCGTGAGTGTACTCTGGCGTCGGATCGAATATCACCGGAGCAATTTATTTTTTTTTTTCAATTTAAGTTGCTCGATTTAAATCAAAATTTTTCATTTAATTTGAGTGGGCTCATAATTTCAGATTTAAATAAATTGAAATTGAAATGAAAATTTAAATTGGTTTAAATTGGTTTTTAAATGGACAACACTGCATGGGGGGATTGTCAAGTAGATCCAAAATGGATTCAAAACTTTGAATCCCTGAGGAGGAAAAAGATTTAAACCACCCGACCGAAAAGCCTATCAGAATGCAGTTTCCGCACTTTCCTATAAAACTCTAAAGACTATATTGTCAAAAAATATTGTCAGAACGCATGTTAGCCAATCAGAATGCAGTTTTTGAAAATCTGAATGAAAAAATTAAACGTGGAAACCAGTTATTGTTGTACTATTGATTGGTTTAGGTTTTCGCGCATCGCATTCTTTCTTTCTGCCATAAAAATAGTCGGAATCATGACTTATAGAATATCTGATTTCTCTGCGCGCTTAGAATTTAAAAGCAAGTTGACATAATGTTTAATGATGACTCTTTTCAGTTCGAATCAAGAGAAGATCGGGAGTTGATCCGCTACGCACAAGAATGGCAGAGTGCTCTCTCGAAGGCGTTCCCCAAGAGGTCTTTTGTATGTATAGTTGTCGACATTCAAGGGCAGTCGGTGTTTGCCTCCAGATATGTGAATAAACTGGCTCCCCCTGAAGATGTGGCAAAGCCAATGGGCGATTTGGACGAAACAGTAAGGGAACAATTTTTTTCAGCTAAAAATAGTTGTAGGTGGCAAGGAATGCTAAATCAGAGCATCAAAACGTGTTGTAGAGGTTGTTATATAAGGTTCTTATGCCTTTTATAAAAGATTCTAATTAGATTTTTAATTAGATTCTAATTTAAATCTTCGAGAAATAGTTCGTTTAGAAGTTTATATATCGTTGTCAAATTATTGATTCCTTTCAAATCCCGTGTTTCAGGAGCGCGTGGCGCGGTTCGTGGCCAACATCCCCTTCGTTTCGGACAACCTTGCCTTCCCAGGAGTGTGTGACATCTGGAGTACTTGTGATGTAAGAAGCAATCTCTCATTATCATAGTATCTTCAAGTTTACACAGGAGGAGCTTGTGTGATACAATGAGTCTACTTTTTCTCATCTCAATTAGCACATTTCCATGTTCAATTTATTTTTCGCCCTTTTGAAACAGCCTTCATTACGTTATTAATGAAAATGCATTGTTGCCTGAATTGAAATTGAAGGTTGTGTACTTAGCTTGGCTTTATTGTGAAATGATTTGATAATTTTTCAAGAATCTATTGCTATCAGGGAGTTGGTCGAGAGATCTACTCCGGTCGCCCAGTTGTTTTTTATTTAAGAGAATCTTTACACTTACATTTAGCAAGTGTTGTTTACACTATTGGTATTCTTTTTTTCTAACCTAACTCGCAAATAGAAATGCTCATTTGGCGGCATTTTTGCTATAATCACGATCTGTAGCGTTGAAAATTTCATTGCATCTGTTTTCTGCTTAATTGTGGCTAGTTTTTGTGAAATGTTAATCGTACGTGGTTGAGTGGTTAGTGCGTGAGACTCATAATCTCTAGGTCGCAGGATCGAATTCGACACGTAGCTGTATTTTACTGATTCGAGACTTATTTCGAATTTTTTTATTTCATTTTAAAGAGCTGCTTTTTGTCGAGTTCTCGCTAGTGTTCGCGAAGCGCAGCTTCGCCTCTGTGTTGAACTAGTTTATGCAAAGTTTTAAAGAGTTCTGAACGTAGTGAATACTCTTATATAGGACTTGGTGATTTATTGTTCCGACCATCGAAAATGGGGAGGAACTTTGGATCCGGGTGTTTTAGATTGTTTCTTTATCTTCCACGCAAAAGCAACTACCACAAATAACCATTGGAATGGGTTGAGTGGTGTATCATATTAAAGCCTTTTCATGCGTGATTCGAACGACATTAAAAAAATTTCAAACGGTTTTCCCAGTGTTGAGAAAAAACCTGTTCATTATCAGAAAATTTTAAGCTAGGAAAACTTTATTTTACTGAAACGAAAACTCTTTAGCGCTTCCTAGGCAAAATTTTAGCTTCATTTAGCGCTACCTAGGCATAAAAATTTTCTAACTATATCTCAAAATTATTGTGAAAAACAGAATTCGAAAAGTTTTTTTTCCATTTTTTTATTTGCTTTTCATTTTTTGGGACCAGTGATGTCGATTCTGCTTAATTCACTTTTTCAGGCGTTTTTACAGTTTTATCATCACACCGCGTACCGCGCTTTGTAGATTATTTATGAATTTGGCTGGACCATTCTGTGCTTTCGGTTCTGTGCACAGCACAGAACCCGTCATCTTTGTTTTTGATTTTTTTAATCAGGAAAAAGTATTGGAACTTGTTCACGCTAAATTTTGATTTTTCGCAATTTGTTTTTTTTTTGCTTCTTTGTAAAGTAACTTCATTTGCTTTGTTGGAAGGAAGACAAATTCTACAGCCGTAATTTTAGAACAAAGTGTCAATCATAAATCATTTTTGAAAGTCAAAGAGCTTTAAGGCCATATATTCTTTGAAACTCGAAGTTGAGATTGTTTCTTAAAAAACAAGACAGTATTTTTTGTTTCCTTGTTTTCATGACTGTTTTCCAATTGTCTGTTGGCTGTGTTTTGAGAGTTTAGTTCTCATGCTGATGTATATGAGGTATAACTTTGCTATTTCGTCTAGTCTTCTTTCCACTTTCATTTCGCTGAAAATTTTCAACTTCCCATTGACAGTTGGTTGTCATCATCTTGGAAATCATTGTTCCGATTATTTTAACTTTGGCATACTAGTCAGAACAAAATGTTTTGAAAATTTTTTGTAGAGGATCTTTTTCTTCAGGTTTGTTTTCTTTTCCACGCAAAATCAGATATAGATTAACTAGAAGAAGGCTAGGCCGTAAAACTTTTATTCAAGTCCTGAAAATTTAATTTCATCACATTATTTTTCAAATTTTTTAGCGCCATGGTTGCATAAAACAATTTTTTTTTGGAATTTTGCGTTAAATTTATTTGAAAAACATCAATCACAAGTTTTTTTTTGGAAATTCGAAGGTTGAATATATATCACATTAAAGCCCTTTCAGTCGTGATTCGAACGACACAAAATTTAAAAAAAAATTTCAGGGTCAAGAAAATTTTGGTTAGTAGGCAGTTAGTAATTGCAAGAGCTTATTTAAGCCGTGAAAACTTAGTTTTACTCAAGTAAAGGTCGTTTTTGGAGTTTTTTAGCGCAGTAAAGGTAGTTTTTTAGCGCAGTTTTGGGAGCAAAAAGATTGAATCCCTTTATTCAAAAAGTGTTTTCCAATTGACCTATTTTACTATGACTCTCAAATATGCCTAAGTTCTATGATTTCGTTCAGATTTTTTTTATCACAACATATAGAAAAAACGACACCAATTTGAGAAAAAAATTGTGTATTTTTCTAAGACGGTGGTCGGAACATTCTGTGCTACTTGCACAGTAACCGGATGTCCTTGTTTTATTTGCAATCCTTGTTTTATTTGTTTTATGTGCATTGCAATGTGTATGTAAAGCTCGAGACAGTTCTCTAAAGTTCCTTAAGAGACGGAATCCAGGTCCGCTCAACAAAATATTCTAATTGGATAGTAAATTACTTAGTCGTGTGACTTTCAATGAATTAGATTATTGTTGGTTGAGTTTGCAAAATTTTCATGAGCTTGTTGTGCCTTGTTCACTGTTCATTACACCAATTAGTTTTTTTACACACGCGAATTGATTCCGGTAGATGTCAGATGTTTTTGTTTGAAAATCTGCCGTCAAAATGTTTTTGTGATTGATTAGTGATTTTCTCTCCTGTAAAGCGATGTACATTATGCTTCTGTGTTTAATCTGATTCAGTTTGCAATTTTTTGACTGTTTAGCAATTTATGGCGATGATGGCTGGCGATGAGGAGGAGCACGCGGTGTTGTTGTGCAACTACTTCCTGCATATGGGACTACAAGCATACCTTCTGATGGGCAATGCCATTCCAGAGGGAGTCACTGCATACGTCCTCTCATTTCACGTTAGTTTCATTTCAATCTGAATTACAAAAGTCAGAGATGACATGTATAATTTCAACGGATGACTTCATTAAAGTTTTGCCTCTTTGGAAGAAATAGTAGGTGGCTTGGCTTCATGCTCTTTCTGTTTTCATCGTCAAATGCCGTATTTTCTAACCTAATAACGTTCTGTTTGCTGCAAGTTGAATCACTAATCTGTCCTACAGCTACAGTGTATATATTTGCTCCGTAATATAGTGGTGATGTTTTTCATCCAATCAGGGCTTTTTCAGGGTCTTTTACATATAAAAGAGTTTTTGAGGAGTTTTAACAAAAGTAACCTCAGGTTCCTGATACTCGGCGACTTTTGAGAAAACTAAAACTTTCATTCTTCGGACTTGAACTGAAACCTGTGTCCGCTAGGATATGGGGGCGAGCCCTGAGCATTTTTCCTGGGGTAGATTTTTTTGTGATATTTTTAGTTTTTCGTGCTTGTTTTCCTGGTGTGAGTAAAAAGGTTTCTCGCGTGGATCGAACCCTATTCTTTGGTGAGTAGGACAAAATTCTCGGCCATGAGGGAAGTACAGATCTAGATAACAGTTGAATGCGAGTATTTCATTTTGAGAAATTTTATAATTTTGTTAATGGTTTCGTTATTTGTATGCTTGCATGTCTCGAGGTCAAGCTGGACGCAAACTCTAGCGACCTATAGTGCGACCAGAAAATATTCATCTGATCATTGATAATCCCGTGAGGTTCTCTATCTATTGTATCCCTGATTGTTTGGCCAACTTCAGTCAATCAATTCTTAGTCAAGTACTTTGATTTATGTGCCCTTTTTTGTTGTTATTGTTTAGGCAAAGTAATTTACATTATGCGTAAGGATGCGGTATAATTTTGTGAATGCGTTCTAACATACAAATCCGTTTGAGTTCCATGGTTGCTATCATAATCTATCTGTGAATCTCAGGTTGACCTCCAATACGTGGAAGCTTTGATAAATTTCAATAACGCAAATAATAAGAAAGTACACTTTTGGTTAATTCTCAATCAAGTATAAGAGATATGGGCGTTTGTTCTGACTAGTATGCCAAAATTAAAAAACTTATATGGGTTAAATTTAATCGAGCGTGGAGTTGGTGATGGAGCACGAAGGTTAACGTTCTGCTTGTAAATACTTGTATTTTTCGGTTGGTGGTTCCAATGGGCTGTTGTGAAAGATTTTTTTCTTGTTCCAGAGTGTCCTGCGCAACAGGCGGTCTGCAAGTAGAGATAAAAAAGTTCCATGCCGAGTTCTTCGAAAAGTTGCGCTTGCTGATTGTAGTAAAATAAAGGAAGTGAATTATGTCGTCGGTCAGTGAGTAAAGGATTGCTTTGAGGGTAAGGTTGCTAAGTGAGAGGCGAGATGAGTTTGTTCGTGAAAAAAGATAGCCTATTCGGGGAAACGGATAGTCTCAGGTTTTGATCAAGTTAAACAGCGTGCCGAGTGCCAACAAGGCTTTGCGGTTTGTAAATGCGTTGCCCAAACACTTGGAAAGGGCAGAATTTACCAGGAAGTTTCTCCGCACTGTGAGTTACAAGGAACATCGCGGGTTTGGACGCTTAATCTTCATGAATTTTTGAAGGGTGAGCTCCACAAGGGGGGTTGTTGAAATGCTGCAATGGAGGCTTGGTGGACGCAGACTCTTTCGTCGAAGTAGATGGAGGCGATAGTGTTCTCAAGACGCCATTAGGAGAGAAACGTTTTGAAACTCTTTTGTCGGGAAGGTCCGAGAAACTTTTGCTGGGAAGGCCTTGAAGCGTTTACTACATTAGATTACTTGTCCTCGCTTATTCTTGGATCTAGTTAGGCAATGACCTCCTGAACGTCTCGAGGATTACATCCCTTTTTCATCCAATCGGCGACTACTTTGCATGCCAACCTGCCCTTTGTGGCCAGGTTGTGTTACTTGTTTCAGCTAGAGCTCCTGCTTTAGGTACTGGCTGGGAGTCTTGTCAATTACAAGATAGGAGTTAACAAGGGTTGATAAAACGATGGCTGTTAAATACTCAATTGACTGTATTCTAAATAAAGAATAGCAACTAGGATGATTGACAACTGAACATATTGTAGCCCCTGATATTTTCGTATGGATGTAAAATTTAAATACATAGTAATTTAAATTTAATATGATAACTAAACCTTCAACCTGCCGCCTCAACTAAAACGATACAACAAACTTGAGTTTTAGGCTTATGGCCATCCCTCTCCCTGGGTAATGAGTTTTTGACTGAGTTTTAAAGTAAGGTTCATTTTCCTTCTCCCCCTGGATGTTTTCCTTTTTGTTCCGCCCCCTGGATATTTTCAATCCTGACTCCTCCCATTTTATCTACTGGCTTTCTTCTTCTAGTACTCCTTCTGGTTCCCGAGCTTTCACTTTGACTGCCAGATTCAACGTCTTCTTCTTGGCTACTATTCACAAGGCACTCTCTCGCAACTAACGCCGGACGTTCCTGGCTCCCCTTTACTTGTTTTTCTTGACCCCCTTTTCCCCGCTTCGCTCTCATCACTCTTGATTTTGCTTTTGCTCCCGTTCCACGTTCTGCTACTGCTGTACTGCCGCTTGGGCCTTGTCCCGCCGCAATCGCTTCGTGTCTCGCTAACACTTCTATCGGTAATCTTGCAGGGATAATATTTAATGGCTGGTAATCTTGACTATCCGAACTGTCGGACTCGAAGGTGGCTAATGGTACGTTCTGCATGGCCTTTGCTCTCTTTGATTTCGGGCTCCCGACTGCCCCTTTCTTTGCGCTCGATAACATCTCCTTGAGCGTAGCCGGCTTCCGTTTCTTGGGAAGGTTGGGTTTTGGTTTTACTGCCACTGCACTTTTCCTAAGAACAGATCCGTTTTTTAGCTTGATAGTATGTTCGGATTCAGAGATTACATTGGATTTTAATAATTTATACCGATTTAGGGTCTTGCTGGTGGTACGCTGATATAGGTCGCGTGCGCCTCCACTCCCCTGGATGTTAGGGCCAGTGTCTCCACTCCCTTGGATTTTCGGGGCAACTCCCGATACCTCTCCTGGACATGTGTCCATTTGCTGATCGCTATCAAGCGTGATAGGGGGCCTTCGTAAAGCTGGAGCGTATGTCAAATCGGACCTCTCCTCCCAATTCGAGTGCTGAGGGAATGCAATTTTACTCATCTCAGGATCATTTTCGTCTGAACACAAACATTTTTGTTTTAAGACGTTCTTCCAATTCAAATTTTTCAAACTTGGTTTTTTCGTAAGATTTCGTAAAACGGTGTTGGCCTCCCGGCCGTGGTGAGCTTCAAAAGGTGTTAATTTAGTAGTTGCATTTTTGGAAAATCGTAGGGCGCCTAGCGCTTTATCGACCATAGATTCTAGAGACTTATGCTCTTTTTCAGTCGCATATTTTAGGACAAAATTCTTCAAACTTCCTATTGTCCGTTCAACGGACCCCGTGCCTCGATGATCATTCACTGGGGAGTACATTAGCTCGATGCCTTCGTTGTTACAGAAGCTTTTAAATTTATTAGATGTAAAACATGATCCTTGATCAACGTGGATTTTCCGAGGTACTCAATGATGAGTTATGTATTTATCGAGGAATTTTAAGACTTTATCTGACTTGTTAGTGGTAGTAACCATTGCTGATGGCCACCTTGAGAAGCGGTTCGTAGCAACCAAAACATATTTCTTACTCTCATTTAAGTAATTTATTGGCCCCCAGAAATCCAACTGTATACATTCATTGGGTTCCCTTGGTTCAGGGACCTTCCCCATGTCTCCCTTGGGTAATAACGATTTTAGGTTCTTACCCGCTTCCGTGCATTGCTGACAGTACGTGGCCTTTGCTGCCAAACTGCGGTACATGTAGGGATACCAGACGTCACGCGCTGCTTCGTACATGTTTCTTTTACCGTGATGGTAATAATGTATCCGCGACTCAATTGGGACTTGTAATGGCAAAGGAATGACCAGCCGTCCATCCAACCACACACAATCGTCCCGTAATGACAAATCGTTTGCGTATTGGGCCCAGTACTTCCCAATCTTCAGGAGTTCTTCTTTCAAGTTAATCTTCTTCTCCAATGCTTCTTTTACTCGTACTAAGTTCACATCCGCCGGTATGTTTGAGGCAACAAATTCTAAATTAAATAGTTCTGGTAACGCTTGGGATTTCTTGATAACCTTGCAATCACGGGGAATGATAGACATAATTTGCTGATTCGGATTAACGGTAGGAAAAAGCTCGCCTGGAAATATCGAAGGTATAGAAAGTACTGTATTAATTTTTGAATCCCGTGTATTTTTAGTAATTGCAACAATTTCAGGGTTAATGACAGTTATTTCATCGCTACTCAATAGATTTTCATTTAATCTAAGCGGAGAGTTGATCTGAGGTTGTAGTATATTCGGAGAGTTAGTTTGGGAATCAATTCTAACATTTTCAATTTCAAATACTGGGAAAGAACAATTAGAGTCGCTATCCATTTTGTGTGAATTATTTGATGTAGGCCAATTTAACCGTCTTCCAAGGGAACAATATATAGAGCACACTGAATGTCCCTTGGATTTCTTTGATTTACGCGTTATGCAAATTGATCGTTTCCTATTGGTCGTTGTCTTCACGCATGACTTTCCGCCCTCAACCGTCGCTGTTTGTAGGCATGTTATCCGTTCTCGCTTTTGATTGGATGAAAACCGTCTAGACTGTTTAGAACCAGTTTTTTTTAATATCCTGATAATTTCGTTCACCAAGGGATTTTAAATCATTTGTGAAACCAAGGGATTTTCTAATTGAAGCGATTTTTGCCACGGTGAACAAATTATCATATTGACTTATCGGTTTAGGGGGTTCGCTAGGATGCCTTGACAAGTAATCTGCTAATCCGTTCTTGGCGCCCGGTTTGTGTTCTATTACAAAGTCAAAAGGAATCAGTCTGTCTAGCCAACGTGTCAGTCTTGAAAAGAGTGTTTTGTTTTTCTTGTTATTCCCGTTAAGTAATGAAATTAGAGCCTTATGGTCCGTGATAACTGTAAAGGATCTTCCTAAAATGTAGTTCCTGAAATACTCGGCCCTCCATACCACCGCCAGCATTTCAAGCTCGTTAGTGGAATATTTTTTCTCGGCTGCGTTTAAGAATCGTGATGCAAAAGATATAGGGCGCCACCCTTCTGTACCCAATTGCTCTAAAACCGCTCCAAGGCCATTATGACTTGCATCGCAAACAACTCTAATGTCTTTATGAATATCAAAATGTTTTAATTCAACTATGTTTGCTACCCCCAATTTAATGTTTTGGAAAGCATTTTCACATTCCGCGGTCCAGTTATATTCGTTTTTCTTGCTGAGAAGTGGCCTTAATGGAGCTGACATCTCCGCTATCGCTGGTAAATATTTATGCAAGCTGTGGATTGAGCCCATAAATGTTTTCAATTGAGTGACTGTTTTAGGAGCCTTTAATGCGTCTATCGGCGATGTTTTGCGTTTAAGCGGCGTAACCCTCGTTTCGGTTATACAATGACCAAGCCACTCGCATTCTCGTTTCGCAAACTCGCATTTTGGTAATTTCAGCGATATGTTTTCGTGGTTTAGTTTCCTGAGGATCTTTTCAACCAAGGAGATATGTTCTACTTCCGTTCCCTTGGTTGTAACCAAAATATCATCGATAAACGCGTTCGCTTGTGGGAATTCGTTCAAAATTGAGTCCATTACTCGTTGGAACTCTGCCGGCATGGACGTTAGCCCGTAAAACCCTGTTCGGAATCGGTATGTTCCTGTCGACCGTCCGCCCACCAAAGAAAAGTTACAGTGCACGCTTGTTTCTTCACTAAGCGGTAGTTGCCCATACGCGTACGTTAGATCCATCGTAGTAAAGTACACCTCTCCTTGTTTTTTCTCGGAAATAAGTTGTCCTATTGTATCTACAAGTTCTTCTATATTTGGCATTTGGTATTTGTTTTTATGAACTTGTTTATTAAGCTCTCGAGATTCCAATGCTAACTTTCCGGACCCGTCTTTTTTTACGGCGATGACGATCGGAGAAACAAAATATCGATCCAAACACTCTTTCAACTTTTCTATATGTCCCTGGGTTAATAGCTTATCAATTTCCTTGTCCACCTTTTCTTGGAGCGTTACCGGCACTCTCCGTCCCTTCTGCTGCACTGGTACAAGATTTTTGAAAAATTCTGCTTGAACCTTGTAGTTCCTAATTTTTCCAACTCTAGTAAAAAGTTTTGGGAATAGCTTACTGAAGTATAATTGCCATTGATCCATCTGCTCATCCTCCGGTTCGTCGTGCCCCTCATTGCATGAATTGTCTTCCGTCCCCTGGATATTCATTACTTCCCCCCTTGGATCTGCTTGCATCAACTGGAGTCCGAGTTTCCCCATCAAATCACGTCCCACGATGGATGGTCTGGTCCCCCCAATGACTCGGACTTCTGCTTTCGTCTTCCAGCCGTTTGATGCTAACTCGAGTTCCATTCTGCCCAACATCTTGATCCGATTGTTACTGTAATCCCGGAATTCGTCATCGTCAGTGTCATCCTGTTTTAAATTAATTCCCGCTCTTCCCACTGTTCTCCTCAAATCTTCCAATGTTAAAAATGGATATCGGCGATCCACTGTCGATCCAAATGTTCATCGGGTGCCCATTAATGTATATTTTGAGTTTAGGTCCGGCAACTTTCAATACTGTTTCCTTCTTCCGTCTAATTGCCATAACCATGTAGTCGTCTGAACTTTCTGATGACCAGCTGTGGTGTTCTCGTTTAACGAAACCTACTGAATTTGCCGCAGCTTGGGGCCCCACGTCATCCGAGGGGGTATCTTCTTCCTCGAATAGCTCATCCCCTTGGATTAATCCAACCGGTTGTCCCCCCTGGATGGTCGTTTTCCCCGGCAAGTCCTCTCAAAGTGCCCAATCTTTTTGCAAAAATTGCATGTGACGGCTCTTGCTGGGCATTGTTGTCGGTGTTCTGGGGTGAAGTTCGGTTGCTCGCAATTGTAACATCTTCGCTCTTGCATTCGATCTTGTGTTCGACCTCCTCCACGATTTGGATATTGGCCCCGTCCCCTTGGCATTCCTCGTCCCCTGGATCCACGAATATTGCTGATTGGTTCCGTTTTGATCTGCAGGGAACCCCCTGGCGATGGATACGCCATTTCGTGGAACCGGATGCGACGCCCTTGTAACTCTTTGCGTACTTGTCTCCTCTTTCATATGACATTGCGATTCTCAATGCTTCCTCCGGGGTTTTAGTTTCCCTACACAGCTCGTTCTGCGCGTCCCTGTTCCTCATGTTGAAAATAAATATGTCTCTCACAATTTTCCGCTTCTGGGTGCCCAAATTGCATCTTGCCGCCATTCCACTAAGTTCTGCATAGAACGATTCTAAGCTTTCACCCTCCTTTTGTTTCCTCGACAACATCTGGTACATCTCGTACGTTTCGTTTCGCTCTTTCTAAAAAAGAGCTACACAGGTATCCAAAAAACGTGGGTATCGTATTGTTTCCATATTTAAATGTGGATGCTGGTTATGCAAAGCTCTCTGTCCCTCATGTCCCAGGCATAAGTACAGATTCGATATCAGTGTACGTTCACCTTCTGCCCGTGGTTTTCCACCAATGTCACCCAGGTCAGTAATCTGTGCTTCAGTTAATGTCGATGCAAAGTAATACTCCGACGAGACTAGTCCAAGTTTCGCCACCATCGCCCAATGAAATCTTTGTTTCCAGTGTTCCCATAAGCGTTGTGGTTCCGCCTGATTCGGAGGCCAGAAGGCCACAATTCCAAGGGGGTTTTTCCCCCCACCATCCACTGGCTGCGCCATAACAAGGGTTGATAAAACGATGGCTGTTAAATACTCAATTGACTGTATTCTAGTTCGCATAAATAAGAGAGTGAACTAGAGGTCAACACATAACAGCTAGACAGTTCTAAGTTGATTGACAGGCAGGTACCAGACTCACACTTAATTATAGTATGAGAACTCTCAGAGATAAGTAAATAAAGAATAGCAACTAGGATGATTGACAACTGAACATATTGTAGCCCCTGACAGAGTTTGGGCACGGAGTTGTCGAAGAAGCTCGCGTTCGGTGCGCGCCGTAGCGAAGCCCTGGAGTTTTTTTGAGAGCAATGATTTACGCGTTCGCAAAGTTGGTGAGGTTTGAGAAAGAGAGGGGATCATCTGATGCGGTCGATTACGTGAGAACATTGGCAGTGCGCGAGTCACATGTATGTTTCAAGCATTTTCACAAAAGCAACACAACCAAAGCTCTTACTATATCACGACACTCACATCGTGAGCAAAACAAGGAAGAACACAAAAAATTGCGCGAAGTACCGAGCTGCTCCCGGCTAGAGAAACAATGAAAATTTGATACTGACCTGACCAATTAACTTTTGGGGACAGGAAGCTCAGCAACTTCAAATACTCGCGCGCGAACGACGATTTCTTATAACAGCAGCAGCACGAAGCGAATTGCTTGGTCGCGCTTGCCGAAGCTGAGTATTTGACGATGCTACGCTTCCTGCCCTCAAAATTTTATTAGGCAGATTAGTATCAAAGTTCAAGTGTTTCTTTAGCCATGCGCAGACCGTTATTTCGAGCAATTTTTTTAACGTTTCTTTTTTCTCTATCGCTCACAAAGTAAGAATTTCAATTCTGTTGCTTCTATGAAAATTCACGCTGGTAGTTGGGTCAGTTACTTTTTATTAGTAGAAGTCAATTGCGCAATGCGCAAGCCGCATTGAGTCGTCTGTCCAGCTGGTCTAAATGTGAGTCTTTGCTCAATTTTGAATGAAAATTTAGTTTGTTCGTATCTTGTGTTAGTGTAGAGTGTGACGAATCGAGGTTAATCAGTACTGATCAGGTATTTATTTCGTCGGTATCAATTGTTTTTTTTTTCTGATGGCTTTTTCGATTTTTTTGTTTTCGTAGAAAAAATTGGCAGTCTGAATGAGCGTCTTGGTTCAAAAAATAATCTGTTTTGGTTTTTTTCTAGTTGATGGGTCGTTGCGCGACTAGGTCATATTTTTAATAATGGATTAGGGATTTTATCGTTGGGCTGGGGTTGTTGACGTGCTGATGATTTTTGGTATGCTATGCTAAGCTTGTTGTTAGGAATTATCTTCTTATTTATCTCAGTCTTTTCTCGGTTCTTCCATAACGTTCTGTTTTCTGCAAGTTGAAATAATAATCAGTTCTACAGCTACATCGTTTATATTCGTTCGCTACGATATATGATGTAATGAATTTCAAGCACTTACAGTTTTTTCGGGAGCTTTTATTTATTTAGAACTTTTAAATGAATTTTCACAAAAAGAAACCCTATGTTTCTGATAATGTTTCGATTTCATTTCAAGTTCAATTCAAATTCTCCCGCTTCCTTCTGTTAATTGACTGTTTATTGGCTATGTTTGAAATTGGAAGAGCTAAGAGATGCCGTGCCAATTTCAGTGAAGTAGCACACTGAAGCGTATTCAATCGTGATTCAAAACTGCAATGAAAATTCTAAGAAAATTCTTTTAGTTTCGAGAAATCCAGTTACATGTACATGTAGCAGGACCAAACGAAGCAGGCAGACCAGAAGTGGCGCTGTCCAAAACGTTGATTAACTTTTGATTTCCTGGTGAAGAAATAGCTTGTATTTGTTAGTGGTAAAGCAAGATCGCTTTTGTTTTAATGCGGTGTTTTTTGCATGGTTGTTTCTGCACTTGTGGTCTTTTTAAGGAACCGGTTCGTCAGAGTCAATTTTGGTCCCTTTTTTTGCAAGGTCTTTTTTCTGACGAATTTTATCTCTTTTCTGATTTACTTTTCGAAGTCTTCCTTTGTTTTCAGGGTGATCGTCCTAAGATCTGGAACCCCTCGACAGGAAGTAGTTATGCCACCTCTGACCCCTTCTGTCCTCTGCTTAGTGTTGGAACTCTCATCAGCAATTCAAATGTAAGACCACTACATACTACTACCCTTGACTCTAAACAAACTATTTGAATAGCATCTAAATCCGTGTCGCCCATGCATGCCAAGCAGCACAGCTAATCATCTGTGTTACGCAACTGACTATACACCAATGGACCATATTTGGTGGTTAATCTGTACCAATTCGCCCATCTTTTTTTAAATGAATGTTTTGAGTTCTCTTTTGTATTTATAATGCGGAGTAGATTGCGTTGTAGTGAGCCTCCCCTCTATCCAACTTGTTCCGAAAACGTCCTGCTTTTTGAACACTGACAATTAGCATCTTGATTCCAAGGAATCGCTTTAATTTTTAGGAAGATCAAATTTATGATGATTAAGTACTAAAACATTGTGGTAACGTGGTCATAAAATTTGAAGTTGATAGCCCCACAAACAGTGGTTTTTGTTTATGGGTCTCTAAGTTGCTGGGGTTTTAAGGCAAAAGAACAGGACATAGTAATCTATAGTGATAATCACATTAGCGGGTGAGCACAATTTTATCCTATGCCTTGCAGGTTCTACTGTGTTCGTATTGTAGGTGTATGCGAATGTGCAGGCGTTCGATGAGCCCTACAGAGTGGACTTCAATGTGGCTGATGAGAAGAAGTGGCGGCCATTCTTCGGGGCGAAATTCAAACCTGAAAACCTCCCACTAGCATCTGTACAGGTAGATGATTCTACTTTTCTAAAAAACTCAATTTCGTTGCTTATAGTCTCTTAAAAAAACGAATTTCAAAGTAAATAAAATTAACAAATTGTCGAAACTGGTGACTAAATTCTCCACGCCTAGAGAAGACTGAAATAGATGTCTTCAATGTTAGCTGTAAATTTGTTAGATGCTTTGTGTTGACCATCATAATGCTACTATTCGTGATGAATTAAGGTTCATGATTTTATTAAACAGTTTGACTGCAGCGGTTGCAATTATTGAAATAAATGTTCAGATAAATTTATTTAAGATCATAAAAGTACATTTTAGCCCATTCTTGTTCCTTTTTTCAGCCGGAGAATTTGGTCTACGAAATAACAGAAGAGGAAAAACGACTCGAGATCCAAGACAGGTGCGTAGTAACAATCTATTGAATTGATTTTGTCAACGTGAAAAATATTTAGCTTGAAATTTATATGCGATTTTTTTTGCTTCATTTTGCCACTACCTTGTAGTCAGGTTAGAAATGGGCTTATACAGATACATGAAAGCATATGAGAAGTAGTAGGTCAGTAAACCGGAAACAGGCAGCCCAAGTTAGCAAAACGAAAATTAATTAACCTGATCAGTAAACCGAAACTTTTCAAAATGTGCTCAGTAAACCGAAACTTTTTCAGAATGTGCTCAGTAAACCGAAAAACGATTTTTATCATAAATCAACAACAAATTGGGCTTATACTACCTAAACTGAATTAATGCACTCAAATAGTTGATTTTAGTTTTCAGATTTCCCAGCGGAATAAAGCATTTACTTTTTGATCCAGTTTTCTCCAAATGGGTTTAATTTATCAAAAAAAAAGTCAATTATAGTTTGTTCTTTTAATTTAAAGAGCTTTAAGACCATAGATATATTCGAAAAATGGAAAATGTCGTTTCCTTGCGTTCATTGACTTTTTTCTAACTATCTGTTGACTATCTTTTACGTCATCGTTATGTTCACATTGACAGTTCGGCTAGTGTTACCTGACTTTTGAGCTTTCAGATTGTGTTTAGTTTATTCTAAAAGAGGACAAACTCCTCTATCGAACAGCAAAAGTGTAAAGGTCACAAAAATGTGAATGACTTCTAGTTTAAAAATAGGACTTTATTTTTTAAGATTAATGAACGTAGTGAAGTCTGATATAGATAGGTCTTGCTGATTTTTTTCATTTTTTTTTTCAGGAAAAATCTTAGAAGAGTATGTTTTCGCTCTTTCACACACGTTTTTTCACGACAAGGCATGAATGAAAAGTGAAATATTAGAACGCTTGAATGAAACAAGAAATCATTTGCATAGTTTCGCGCACTTTTCCTTTTCCGGGCGCTTTTACAATTTTCCGGGCTCTTTCACAATTTTCCGGCATCTTTTCCTTAGAAAGAGCAAAAACATACCCTTCAACAGTTAGAACATAGTTGAAGATGGCCTCGGGCAAAAGAGCCGCCATCGGGCACTTCGTGCCCTAAGGACGGGCTCTTTTTCCCTCGGGCATCTTTCAACTATGTTCTAACTACTACAAAGTCGCTAATAACTATAACTACAGATGTGCATTCATACATATTGATGCATTTATGGATGCATTTATGTAACTATGCTCTTTTTGAGTTCAATTGAAATTCATCTGCTGAAATTGACGTAAATAGCATTCTCCAAAAACGAACGTGGAAACGGCGCGAAAAAACCTGAACGATTTCTATTTCGAAAGTGGAATTTAATTTTGAGGTTTCCAGCGGAATAAAAACTGTACCTATTGATCCAGTTTTCTCTAGTTGGGTTCACGTTATCGAAAAAGCGCCAATCATAAATTGTTCTCGAAATTGAAAGAGCTTAAAGAGCATCTATTTTTTCTTTGAAATTCGAAAGTTGAGTGTTTTTAATGTTTACTTGCGTTCATTTCTCTTTTGCAATCTTCGATTGGCAATGTTCTGGATTCCCAGCGGAGTAAACATTAGCTTTTGACCCAGTTTCCTCGTAATGAGATAAATCTCCAGCCAGGAATTATTCTTGAGCTTTTGAGAGTGATGTATTTTCTTTGAACTTCGAAAGTAAATTTGATAAGTATCGTTTCTCATTGGCAATTTTTTAAGGTATCCGTGGTCCAATGAACTGGCTCAGTGTTTCACTATAACCCAGTGACTTGTGTGTTCATTACCCAGCTTTTGCGAGGTTTTTAAAGACTTATTTTTTGTATTTCGTTGAATTTTAGAGCCCTTTCTTGCCGTTTTTAATTGTAAATGAGCGTGGTGTTAAGTAGGCCTAGTAATTTTTTTTGCGGTTTGACTTCTAAATTTTTAAAGGTCAATTTCATTTGGTAAAATGGAAGTTACGCTCTCCGATTACGAAATAAAAATGTCAAAACGTGAACGACAAAACCTGATCGATTCAAATTACCAAATCAGAATTACCAGCAGAGTAAAAAAGTTATCTTTTGATTCATTTTCCTATTGAACCCAATTTCGTTAATTTGATGAAAAAAGTTAATAAAAATTCTTGTAAATTCGAAGCTCTTCAACGTGATATATTTTCGGTATTTTTTTCGAAAGTTTTTTTTCGACTGTTTCCTGAGTTCTGTGACACTTTTCCAACATGTCTGTTGACTTTGTATGTTGCTCGTGTTTGCAAAATGGAGCTGCGTAACTGTGTTTGTTCTCCCTGTGTTTGTAGGATTGAGAAGAATGTGCGTGACAAACTGATGGAGTGGAGGGCTAGATTTGTGACTAGATGGAACAGACACTGTCAAGTCAAGTTCAGAGATCTGCTGCCCAAACTGGAGACCAGCAGGTCATCCCAGAACAACCAGAAACACCAGGAGTACCTGAAGACTCTACTAGACCAACACCAGGTATTACACCAATCCATTTGGATTATCGGCTAAGCTAATAAACTATAATACTACTGGTTGTTTGTCACTAGGGTTACTACTTGTTCGGTCCAAAACGGGCGCTAAAGTAGAAAAAAGCGTTCTTTTATTAGCGGTGGTTTTTTGAAACCTTGGTCGCTTTACTCTTTTAAGCTGTGCCGAAACACTAGAATGACCAATTTAGGCAAATTTTATCGGTGAAGGGGGAGGGGACCAGCAAAAGAGCTACATTCTTTTAATGGATATGCGCGTTATGATGCGCGAATTCCTCTGTGATTGTGTGTATATTTGCAGGTGAGTGGCTTCCCCCTGAACATGCCGCTGACCACAATGCAGGCCATACTGGATGAAGTGCACAGCACTGGGGTCCATTTGGCACCCGGCAGTGACGTTGAGTTCGCACTGGCCGTCTATCTCCACCCATACCCCAACAACATATTCTCAGTGTGGGTCTACGTTGCTTGTCTCAATAGAAAATCAACAGGCACACAACAGTCATGAAATCATCTGAAAGAAAAGGAAATCACGTGGAAATAATTTCTTTCATGTCACTAAATATATATCACAATGATCAAAACTCTCCTTCTGTTGTTAGATCGGCAGCTTCAATGCTTGATTATTTGAATTGAAAACCTTAGAATAAGAAAGTTTGAGCTTGAAAAAGAATATTGAATGTAAATTTGAAATATAATTTGAGGCTCAATCTCATTTATGTAAAAATTTGTTTGTAATATATATTTCTGTAAATATCCTATAGATTTAAAATTTGAAAATTCCTCGCAATTTTAAAAGTTGTCTAATTGTAAATAAATGTATATAGTTAAAAAACTTTGAAAAGCCAGGTGATAAACTCGTCGAGTTGCTTTTGTGTAAGAAGTGATAGGAACGTAACAGAAAAATGAAAACGGTAGAGTGTTAACCAGATAAATGATGAATGAACCTAATGCATTGACTCATCTTATTTAAGAAACTTTATTTGTTTTCTCAACCCAGAAAATTGCTTTAAAATGTTCGTTAGCCAGTGCCTGTCATTAAGTCTTCGCAAAACTAACTGTGAAACTTTTTGAGCATGTGTAGAAATTCAGTGTTCCACTTTTGAACAAGCGTTGAAATTTGAGTTTTCTGACTTTATTTCTGATTTTTGATTTTTTTTTTGCGTTTCAACCAGAGACTAGTACGTTTTCCAAAATTGGCAAAGAAAGAGGAGGAAAAATTCAGCTTGACCTGCGTGAAACTCTTCAAACTCGTTTTTCCAAAATTGATGTGAGTTAGATCAAAACGTGAGGAGAACAGAAGTTGCTTTGAACTTAACAAAAGTTATTATGGTGAAATCTTTTTTGCAAAATTCGGACCCAAATTTACCCCAAAAATGGCTTAATCTGTTTTTTAAGGCTATCGATAATTACGCTAAAATATCCAGTAAATTGATAAAAAAAATTAGATCAACAACGCTTGAAAAAATAAAACTTCCAAAACCTTGCGCAAATTTTTGATTTTGGTTTTTCAGCAAAAATTTTGAGTTTCGCACTTCAAAAATGTTTTTTTTTCTGGCTATCTCGCAAAAATCAATTCTCCCTTACTGTTTTTTGGTGAATTTTGTTTTTGCAAAATTTGGACCCAAGTCTACCCCAAAAATGGGTTACTCTGTTTTTTAAGTCTATCGATGAGTACGCTGAAATATCGAGTAAATTGGTTTAAAAATAAGATCAACAACGCTTGAAAAAATAAAACTTCCAAAAACTTGCGCAATTTTTTGATCTCGCAAAAACCAATTCTCCCTTATTGTTTATTTGAAATTTTTCAAATCCGAATTCCCTTCAGCTGTAAAAAAAAAAAAAGGCTTCTCAGATAAAATTATTTCATCAAGGACGTAGTTCAGACTCGTATACAAATCTTGATGATCTTCTTGTTTTTTTTTTTGTAGGAAAAACTTGTTCATGCTCAATTTTTTTCGTGGTGTGACTTTGAGTTAATGAAGCGTGGTTTCCCCTGAGTTTGAATAAAAATAACCTCGGCTCTGGCAAGTTCGAAACACAAATCGGCCCGACTGCCTTGTCTACAGGTTTTGGATCGATCAAAGGGTCGGCAAACGTACAGTGATGATTTAGTCCAGACCGAGATTGACACTTCAAACTCGTTTTTTCAAAATTGATTTGAGGTAGACAAAAAGAGAAGAGAACAGAAAATGAATTGAACTTGACAATTTAGACCGAAGTCTCCCCAAAAATGGGTTACTCTGTTTTTTTAAGGCTATCGATGTGTACGCTGAAATATCGGGTAAATTTGTTTAAAAATTAGATCAACAACACTTGAAAAAAAAATTTCCGAAAACTTGCGCAATTTTTTGATATCGCAAAAACCAATTCTCCCTCATTGTTTATTTGAAATTTTTTACATCCAAATTTTGTTAAGCTGTAAAAAAGGCTTCTTTAGATAAAATTATTTCATCAAGGACGTAGTTCAGACTCTCATACAGATCTTGTTGATCTTTTTGTTTTTTTAGGTAGGAAAAAATTGTTCCGGCTCAATTTTTTTCGGGGTGTGACTTTTGAGTGAATGAAGCATGGTTTCCCACTGAGTTTGAATAAAGATAATTTCGGCTCTGGCAAGTTCAAAACACGCATCAATCCGACTGCCTTGTCTACAGAATTTGGATCGATCAATTTTAAGAGTCGACAAACGTACAGTGATGATGTAATCCAGACCAAGATTGACACTTCAAACTCATTTTTCCAGAATTGATGTGAGTTAGACAAAAAGTGAAGAGAACAAAAAGTGCAATGAACTTAATAAAATTTATTATGGTGAAGTTTGTTTCGCAAAATTCGGTCCCAAGTTTACCCCAAAAATGGCTTATTCTGTCTTTTTAAAGTTTTCGATAATTACGCTGAAATATCGAGTAAATTGATACAAACATTAGATCAACAACGCTTGCAAAAAAGTTTCTAAAAGCTTGTGCAAATTTTTGATTTTGGTTTCTAAGCAGAAAGTTTGTGTTTCGCACTTCGAAAGTGTTTTTTTTTTGCTATCTCGCAAAAATCAATCCTCCCTTACTGTTTTTTGGAAGTTTTCAACTCCGAGTTTTGTTCAGCTGTAAAAAAAAGGCTTCTTCAGATAAAATTTGTTAATCAAGGACGTAGTTCAGATTCTTATACAGATCTTGATGATCTTTTTGTTTTTTTTGTAGGAAAAAATTGTTTCGTCTCAATTTTTTTTTCGGGGGTAACTTTTGAGTGAGTGGTGAGTGGTTTCCCCGGCACCCGGCAGCTTCCATTCTTCATTATTCGATTTGAAAAATTTAGAATTGAAAAGTTTGAGCTTGAAACAGAAAATTGAAAGAAAACTTGAAATAAAATTTGAAAATCAATCTCATTTAAATAAACTTTTTTTGTAAAATATACTTCTGCAAATATCATTTAGATTGAAAGTATCTCGCAATTTTGAAAAATCTTTTTTGTAAATAAAACAAATAACTTTAAAGAATTTTCAAAATTCAAGGATTACATTCATCAAAGTCTTTTTGTATAGGAATTAATAGGAACCTAGAAGACAAAATAAAAACGGTAGAGCGTCAACCAGATAAATGTTAGTTGAACCTAATTTTGACTCATTTTAATTGAGAACCTTATAGATTCTCAACTCAGAAATGTGCTCTAAAATGTTTATTAGCCAGTGCCTGTCATTAAGTCTATGCAAAACCAACCGTGACACCTTTTTGAGCCAAGTGTAGACATTTAAAGTTCCACCATCAAACAAGCGATGAAATTTGAGTTCTTGGGTTTTTTCTGATTTAAATTTTTTTTTTGCTTTTCAACGAGGGACTAGTACATTAACGTGAATAAAAACTGCGTCTAAGAGTTCATATACGTTTTACGGCGGTATGAACGGGCTATTGTGGGAAACGGGAAAAAAATAATCTAATTTTGAATAATTACAATCTCGGCTCTGGGAAGTTCGAAACTGGCACCCGTCTGCCGTATCTACAGATTTTGATCGATCAATTTTAAGAGTCGAGAAACTTATAGTGATGATTTAATCCAGACCAAGATTCCTCGCAATTTTAAAAGTTGTCTAATTGTAAAAAAAGGTATTTAATTCAAAAAGTTTGAAAAGTCAGTTGTTATACTGATCGAGTTGCTTTTTTCATAAGCAGTGATACATAAGAAGTAATAAGAAGTGAAGAATGTAACAGAAAACTTGGTCTTGGGCGCTGTGGACGCTAGAAATGGCGGGATCGTATATTTCCCAACTAATAATAGACTCGGTAGGAAAAACAAGTCAGCAATCGAATTTGGAGCACCGGAAAAATTTATCTTTGTCAATGCACCCGAGTTTGATAGCGTTGATTTCGAAGACAAGTGCAAATCTCAGTGAATACACAGAACGCCAAACGATTCTCACGAGCAAATGCAAGCAGAGATATATATGACGTTTATTATTTGGTTCATCTTTTTTGTGGGTGAGGGTATGTGACTAAAGATTTTTGTTTAAAAATTGATGCTGAGGGTATTTTGGGGTGGTTGCAAGTGTTGCTAATTGTAGTTTCAAGGTGGGCTTCAAATTTTTTTTACAATTTTTTTGTATCTTGGTTCATAATGATTACAAACTTCTATGCGCGTACTGCACTTAGCCTGGAGGTGAAGAATACGCCTGAGACGGTAAAGTTATTGGGTTCAAATCTGAGCAGCAACTGTTTACTTCTTTAACTGGAAATATTTCTTTCCGAAAAATGTCGATCTATTGTGTATCTGCTCATGTTTCGTCGGCTTAGTTGACACATGGTAGAATTAATTTTTCTGTACGCATTTTTGGATATAGTCGCTTTAAGTCTTTTGAATTATACCAGCAATTTTAAGTTTTACCAGCCTTGATTTCGTATATTTTGCTGTCAAGTAAAATAACCAACCTAAGAGGGAGGGAAGACATTTTATGGACACATCATATAGATATACACTACACATATAAACATATCAGTTGCTGCAATCTAATCTGAATGATAGGGACTACTAAAGAGAAAAGAGAGAGCTATGTTCGTTACAAATTGATTCAGGTTGTAACAAAAAGAACTATGCCAAGTAATAAAGCTATGGCAAACTTATTTAATTTTCAGACTGAACTTTACAATTTCCCTCAATAAAGATTAAAATGGGTGAATATGTGGGTTGTAAGAAAAAGAAAGGATATCCGGAACCAAAAAGCAATCAATACATGCATTTGAAAAGTGACTTCTAAAGAGCAGCTGGTATACGAGTACTGAAAAAATAGTGTATCACGGTTAAGCAAAGTTATGTTTCTTGGTTGCTAAAAAGAACCTAATTACTAAAACAAAATAAACTTGTAGTTCTGATTTGGTCATTGGGTTCTGCGCCTTAAATTGTCAAGCAGCTAGTGAACACATATGTTAAAAAATTTACAAATGTAAAACCAATTTATCTTTTTACACGTTTAGTGCTTATGTAATATCTCGCTGCAATGGAATCATGAAACAAGTGTTGAGTTGATTTGAGAATTGCATTGCGTTTTCTCGTCTCCTATTGGCTCCCAGTTGTTACAGACTATCATTGCTGGAGTATGGTTGGACTTAGCATCCAGCAGTAGACCTTTTTCAGTGAAGAAAGCAACATCTTCATTAAAAGGTTTGTTGGGTTCACCTGTAATTTTTACAAAACTATTTTTGAGTTTTTGAATACATTTACTTCAAAAAAAGTCAATAAAACATCCGATCTACGCAATCTATATCATCTTTGTTTTCTCACACCTTTTATCAATTGCTCCTATTTTTTGCGAAGAAAACTTTTTGTATGAAAACATGAAAAGCATAAAGGTGGGCCTCGACTGCCTCATGTTGTTTTCATTTCAACCGCCCTGTTTATCTAACCTTTGCTCTCCTTGTCTGTGATGAATGCCCTAAGCATATGTTATGGTCGCTAGTGAGCACTTTTGCGACCAAAAACCCGTTCAAAAAGCCAAAGCTGATTCCCTGGTCGAGAAGCTCACTTTCGTTCAGAAGAAAAGAATAGTCGACACAGGGGGTTGGATCAAACGCAAATTCGAAACATACTTCGAGCACGGTCAAGAACGGTCGAAACATGATTCGAGTACGGTCGAAACATACCTGGAGCAAGGTCGAGAATGGTCGAGCACGATCGAAACATACTTAAAGCACAATCGAAAGATAACCCGAGAATGGTAAAACAAAACCGATTGTCCGGCGTTAATTCAAAAGATTTTTTTTTTCAATTATCATCATATTTTTTAAACATTTTCTACTTAATTGCAAACCAGTATTCCAAAAGATAAAAACATTTAGATTGCAAATAACATCTAAATTGCAAATCAATTGATTCTGATAAAAAAAACATCATTAGATCATAAGATGTTAAAACTTTTTTTAACCTGAAAAGCATAAAATATAACGTTTGAAATTGGATAACTCAACTCATGTTGTTCAAAAAGGAAACATACCCAAAACTGGTCGAGCATGGTCGAAACATATATTTGGTCGTTAGGCTAGAGCACATTTTTTTTTGATCGAGCTTGGTTGAAACATGCCAAACTTTGGTCGAGCATGGTCGAAACATACCAAAATTTGATCGGGATGGTCAAAACTTACTAGTTTTTTTCAAAGATGGTCGAAATATAAAGTAAGCACCTCGACCCCAGTCTTTCAAATGCATTTTATATTTCTAACTCCAATTTTTGTAACGATCCATTAACCTTCTTGATTAAGAGTCCACTCTGAGATGCAGAGATCGTACTCCATCATTAGGATCAGTTAGGATTGAAAAATTCCCTAGTAGGGATTCTACCGACTTACTTGAACAAAAAACTGAAAATCATAAAGGTGGGCCTCGACTGCCTCGTATTAATTTCAATTCAACTGCACTGTTTAGCTCAACATTGCTCTCCTTGTCTGTGATGAAAGACCAAAGCTTAAGCTATGGTCGCTGGTGAGCTCTTTTGCACCAAAAACGCTTTCAAAAAGCCAAAGTTGATCCCCGGGTCGATATCCTTCTTTTTTTTGAATTTCAAAGTCGAGCACATGTCAGCGCTCGACCGAAGGAATAGTAAAAACAGAGGATTGGATTGAACGCAAATTCGAAAAGTAATTCGAGCACCGTCAAGCACGACCGAAAAATAATTCGAGCACGGTAGACACATACCTCGAGTACGGCTGAGCACAGTCGAAACATACCTCGAGCACGGTCGAAATATACATCGAGCACGGTCGAATCATACCTCGAGCACGGTCAAAAAAAGTCAATTGTCCCGTGGTAATTCAGAGTCAATTTGTTTTTTCAGAATATCAACATTTTTTTGAAAATTTTCTACTCAAATTGCAAACCAGTATTCTTGAAGATGAAAAAATATTTCAATTGCAAATAGCCTTTAAATTGCGATTAACTTCATCCTGATGAAAAAGAATCACCAGCTGTTACCCGAATAGCATAAAATATAACGTTTAAAACTAGATAACTCAAGTTGTGTCAAAGTGGATACATACCCGAATTCGGTCGCGCACAATCGATACATATATTGTTTGGGTCGAGTAGGTTCTACCACATTTTTTTCGGTCAAGCACGGTCGAAACATATCTTGCTTGAGTCGAGCATATTTGTTTCCGTCTAGCACGGTCGGACAGTCGGAACATGCCGAATTTGGGTCGAGTACGGTCGAAACATACCAGAATGAGGTCGGGGTGATCAAACTTACCAATTTTTGGTCAAGAGGGTCGAAATATAAAGTGAGCACCTCGACCCGGGTCTTCCACATGCAAATTAAATTTCTGGTTTTAATTTTTGTTACGGTCCATTAATTGTCTTGATTGAAGGTCCACACTGAGATGCAGAGAATGTACTCCATCATTAGGGTTAATTAGGATTGAAAAATCTCCTAAGAGGAATTCTTCCACCGACTTACCTGGAGACCAAGGCAAAGTACAATTGTAAATATTCACGAATTCATTGGTTTCATTGCTGATCAGCTGTTTTGTATCCCAGTTCAGTTTAAAACCAGTCCAAAACCAGGAAGGATCTACAGGCTACATAAAAGCAAGGATAATCAATTTGACAGTTATTTTTTTACGAACGCGCATTTTCAAATTTTTTTTTTGCTCTATGAGAAATTTGATTTGGTTTAGTTTTACAAAAAACTCTAGGGCGGAATAAAAACTCTTGACGAGTGGAGATAAAATTTAGATAGCGCATCATTTTTTGTTCTGTTCAACAGAACAGTCACAATAAGTCGCATATGTTTTGATGTTTTGATGTTTAAAAAATGACCAAACTTTAAATTAAAATCAACTATTCGACAAATTTTCAGTTACTCCCTTATCTGCGTCCTTCCATTTTTATTTGAAGGGGAGCGGCGGGGGGAGGGGTAAAATCCCCTTCTGTTCCGTAATTCCTTTCTGTTCCTATTTCAAAGCGGAACAATTTGGATTAAACTTTAATCGGTAAAATTATTATTGCAAAATGAGTTTTTGCTCCAAATTTTTGATAAAAAGTAGTTTGTGGTTAGATTGACATAAAAAATTGAAAAAGTATTGAGGTATTCGAATTATATTTTTTCTTTGCTTTTTTACTTTTTTTTCATGTGAGCTCTTTTTCTCATATTGTGCTACAAAACGAAAAGTCTTTGTGCTTACAAAGGACGGAATTTGTTCTTCCCAATCTCCAGTGGCGTTGTAGTAACCAGTGAAAAGGGTCGAGTTGACAGCTTGGCAAGCAGTTTGCGCCTCCAATCAACTGTTTATTATCTTTTGCAATAGATCAGCTCTTTTTTGGTATGATCTCACGACTGAACATTCGCAATCGGATGTCACCTCGTTATTGGTAACGAACTGTAAGCGCTCGTCGTCATTACTGCAAGCTCGTTTTTGTTGTCGGCTTATGACTACTCGCGAAATGGGTTCAACATCAGCTTTAATACAAGTATTGGCTGTTGTTTCTTCCCATGCCGACCATTCGTAGATTGGATTGGTGCTAATTTTACTGTCCAGGGCGCAATTTTCAGAGTCAAGTGGTGATACTCCGTTGACAAAACATTGGAAGCCTGAAGAAGCCGCGTTATAGATATGATCAACTCTGAAAACAAGAAAAAACATTTTAAAAGATTATCTTAAGGAGATTTTTTAATGAAAGAAATATATTCAACATTTCAAAAACCTTCACTAAATTTAAGCAAAGAAATGCTATTTTAAAGCTTCTAGAAACGTATAACTTATGGTACGTCGAGACTTGTTAAAATTCAGAGTACAAAAATCCACAAAATTAATGAAAATTTAGCATAAAACCAGCAAAACATTTGAGCAAAAAATATGATTTTTTAAAAATTTGTTTGGTCTTATATCAAACAAGACTGCTCGTATCAGGGCGAAGCCCTGAATGATCCGACTGCCTTTAATGTTTATGGAGCAGCAATAACCTAAACAATATAAAAAAATTAAATGAAAAAGAACAAAATGAACATTTTTATTTTCTAAAATTTGAAATTTTTTCTATGAAACTCATCCCCCCACACGCCATATAAAGAACAAAACAATAAATTTCGCTTCTCGTAACAATTCAATTAAGGCAAATAAGCTTCCTTCAACCAGTTTGGAACGATTTCTAAGACGGATTAAATCTCCGCTTACGCGTTAGTAGCACGAAATATATCGCGCGTTAATTGTCCCAAATTGGCCAAAATGGCAATCTTTAAACCCCCATAACTTTAGGAAAAATGATCACAGGTGAAATAACTTTTCGAATTTAAGCTCAGGACAACAATACCATTTGAATGATATTTAAAAAATCCGTCAAAAATGGCTAGTTAAAAAGTCGAAATTTGTCTGAAGAAAAAAAAACCCACCCCGAGCACAAATATTCCGTCACTTTTGTATCGAAAGTCGGAACAAAAAGGACAAAAAGTGATTTGGAAGAATTTAGGATTCATTGCGTAACACTAGAATTTTCCAGAAGAAACGCAATACATACGAATATGTAAAATTTTCATGAACAAATTAGTTTTTTAAAGATAGCCGGCATGGCCAGGACTCGGTCAAAATTGAATTTGGATAAAAAAGCGCTGGTCCTTACTGTCACGGGACATAGTAGTTACAAATTTTAGTTTGTAAGCCATAAAACAAAACATTTTAACAATTCTGCTGTTTTCTCGAAAACTATTAATGATTCACGTTTGAACTTTGCCAGTTGATAGATGAAACCTTATATGAGAAAATCAACGGATAAAAATACCAAAAATTCCATAAAAACAGGGCAAAAGGGACCCCATAACCGGCGGTAGACGATTCAAACCTTGGGCTTAAAAATTCGTTCGAAACTAAATATCTAAAATAGGTCCTCAAGTAGGTTCTTTTAAATTCAAGGAGCTACAAAATGAAAATTATTCGATTTTTTTGCTTTTTGTTCCGACTTTCTTTACGAAAGTAATGCAATAGTTGTGCTCTGGGTGGGTTCTTTTTTTCTTCAGACAATATCATTCAAAACGTATTGTTGTCCTGAGCCTAAATTGGAGAAGTTGTTTCATCTGTGATCATTTTTCGTAAGATTATGGGTGTTTAAGGTTTAAAGATTGCCATTTTGGCCAATTTGGGACAATTAACGCAGTCTTGTTACTAAATAAATTGCTGAATTCTTAGACATTTTCTGCAAAACTTAAATCAACAGGGAATCTTATACGAGGGCTTCATTAGCTTTCCAATTAATAAGTTGAAGTCAACGTTTGAAAAATTTTCCGCTGTTTACGGAGATTTTGGCACTGAGAACACCTCTCTGACGCTCTCTACTTAAATCGCCAAGCGACGCCTGAAAAACAATTTTTTTGACAATGTTATCCGGAATTTTGTTCGCAATTAGTTTCATATACCATCTGTCAATAATTGACTCAACAATCTTGTAACTGAATAATTGTAGAGGAAACGGCAGAAAAGTGAAAGAGAAAACCATAAGCTGCAGCTTCAATGACCTGTTAATGTAGAAGCAGCATAATTGTTGCTAAAAACAACAATTTACACTTTTATGGCTTCGGCGAAACTAAAATAAAATTTCATTTGAGATAACTGAGTAAAATGACAGAAGCTGTCGTATTAAATGGAAATCTTTAAATCAGTCTTCGCTGTTGGAGCTTATGAAAAATTTTGAAGACTACTGATTGCTAGATAGCTCCGTCATCAAAATTTGTCTGAACTATCTATTCAAATGATTTCAATTACCTGTGATGCACTGATTCAGCTGTGCGTTCAGTGTTGCCTCCATGGTCAATTCGAAGACATCTTTGATTGTAGATACCTTTTCATTGCAGAAACAAAGACATTATTAAAGAAAAAATGAGATCATTAGCGATTAGATTGAAGGTTTTCTCGAATCCTCTTCTACTTAAAGTATTTAAATAAAGAATTAAAATGATTATTCGAAATGATTATTATGCTTTTGCACTCTTGGATAATCATACCAAGGCCGATGTTGCGGTTTTATGGTCATACTACTGCGGCCAAACTTCAACTTTTCTGGGTCAATCTGTTGAAAAGACAAAATTCTAGTCAAAAAACTTCTGATATTGAACTTTTGAAAAATACTAATTTTATGATTTCAGCCAATGAAAACAGCATAAAAAGCAATTTTTTCAAAAAGCCTCTTTCGTACATTTTTTCAACTTTTAAACTTGAACAGAAGGACATTCATGGCTGCTATACAACATCTAAGGGTCTTAGAACTAAAATTGGAGACACTAATTGCATAAACATTTTAATGTTTTTCGCAAATTCTGCTAATCATACTATTTCTTTATCAGAAAATTAAAATTAAAATTGAAAAAATTGGGGAAAATTTTTTTTGTTTTTAAGGCGCCAAATCATCTCTTTTCTGAAATATGTTTTTATGTCAAGACACAGTCGTGTGAGACAAAAAATCGAATGATAAGTTTTTTGTGAAGCTTAATTTCTTTTTTTGTTTTCATATGATAAAATCAAGCTATAGTCTAATAAAAAGCAGGCCGGGATACCGAAATATTCGAAACCGTAACAAAGTTTCGTTGAACTAATTTGGGGAATTCCAAAAAAGATGTAAGTGGTAGCGGTTTAGGCACCTCACAAAAGAAAGATTGAGCGAGGGGGTTGAACAAACAAGAGCAAAAATTTTCTAGATTGTCCATGACCGTATACGTATATAAAAATTAAAGCTACAAAAACCTAAGTGTTTTAGATATAGTCAGTAAATTTTAATAAATTAATAAATTATACTATAGTTTGGTGCTATTTATATATAAATAGCACCAAACTTAAGTATAATTTACTAAAAACTACTGACTATGTCTCAACTACTTACATTTTATGCAGAGTTTTTGATATGCAGAGTTTTTGATACAAAAACCTAAGTGTTTTAGATATAGTCAGTAAATTTTAATAAATTAATAAATTATACTATAGTTTGGTGCTATTTATATATAAATAGCACCAAACTTAAGTATAATTTACTAAAAACTACTGACTATGTCTCAACTACTTACATTTTATGCAGAGTTTTTGATCTTTCAAGGCTTTGGTCAAAGTCAGACAAGTAATAAATCCATATATACCAAAAAATTAGACTGACAAAATACATGTAATTTAAACTGGATAGCTTGACACTTTGAGACTAAAATCTCTCTTCGAATACTAATTTTTCGACCAAAGCCTTGAAAGCATCAAAAACTCTGCATGAAATGTATACCTTGTCGGGGTTTTGCCTCATCTTAAAATTATGACTCATCAAGGTCAACTAAAATTATCTTATATCTCATTAACGGTTAGTTTTATGACTATAGGTATGAAGAAAAAATGCTCAGCATCGAAAACAATGTCCAAAAATATGAGCATGGCTGAAGTTTTGCATCATCATATGTAGTATGAATGATCAGGGTCATGTGACATGCTCTTATATCTCAACATTTCATGAAATTTTTTAACACGTGCACGAACACGAAAATTGCTCGCCATTGAAAACTAAGTTTGAAAAAATGCACTGTTTGGATTCAACCTCATCAAATGTGGCATGAATCACCAAAATTATAACACGTTTTTATGTCTTTATAGCTTCTTTTTTTAAATTATGCCTGTGGTTGCTGAATAATTTTAGCGAGGTAAATTCATAAAAAAACGAGGTAAATACAAAAACTATACAGAGCTAATATCTTCATGAATATGCAGACGAAAACAAAACGCAATGGCTTAGCAGTCTGACTGTTTAATAAAAACAACTCTAGGCAAAACTCGAACAAAGTATACATTTCCTGCAGAGTTTTTGATGCTTTCAAGGCTTTGGTCAAAGTCAGACAAGTAATAAATCCATATATACCAAAGAAAATAGACTGACAAAATACATGTAATTTGAAATGGATAGCTTGACACTTTGAGACAAAAATCTCTCTTCGAATACTAATTTTTTGACCAAAGCCTTGAAAGCATCAAAAAAAACTCTGCATGAAATGTTTACCTTGTTCGAGTTTTGCCTCATCATAAAATTATGACTCATCAAGGTCGCCTAACATTATCTTATATCTCATTAACGGTTAATTTTATGACTATAGGTATGAACGAAAAATGCTCAACATCGAAAACAATGTCCAAAAATATGAGCATGGCTAAAGTTTAGCATCATCATATGTAGTATGAATGATCAGGGTCATGTGACATGCTCTTATATCTCAACATTTCATGAAATTTTTTAACACGTGCACGAACACGAAAATTGCTCGCCATTGAAAACTAAGTTTGAAAAAATGCACTGTTTGGATTCAACCTCATCAAATGTGGCATGAATCACCAAAATTATAACACGTTTTTATGTCTTTATAGCTTCTTTTTTTAAATTATGCCTGTGGTTGCTGAATAATTTTAGCGAGGTAAATTCATAAAAAAACGAGGTAAATACAAAAACTATACAGAGCTAATATCTTCATGAATATGCAGACGAAAACAAAACGCAATGGCTTAGCAGTCTGACTGTTTAATAAAAACAACTCTAGGCAAAACTCGAACAAAGTATACATTTCCTGCAGAGTTTTTGATGCTTTCAAGGCTTTGGTCAAAGTCAGACAAGTAATAAATCCATATATACCAAAGAAAATAGACTGACAAAATACATGTAATTTGAAATGGATAGCTTGACACTTTGAGACAAAAATCTCTCTTCGAATACTAATTTTTTGACCAAAGCCTTGAAAGCATCAAAAAAAACTCTGCATGAAATGTTTACCTTGTTCGAGTTTTGCCTCATCATAAAATTATGACTCATCAAGGTCGCCTAACATTATCTTATATCTCATTAACGGTTAATTTTATGACTATAGGTATGAACGAAAAATGCTCAACATCGAAAACAATGTCCAAAAATATGAGCATGGCTAAAGTTTAGCATCATCATATGTAGTATGAATGATCAGGGTCATGTGACATGCTCTTATATCTCAACATTTCATGAAATTTTTTAACACGTGCACGAACACGAAAATTGCTCGCCATTGAAAACTAAGTTTGAAAAAATGCACTGTTTGGATTCAACCTCATCAAATGTGGCACGAATCACCAAATTCTTAACATATTTTTAATTCTTTATAGCTTCCTTTTTTAAATTATGCCTGTGGTTGCTGAATATTTTTAACGAGGTAAATTCATAAACGAGGTAAATACAAAAACTCTCCTGAGCTAATATCTTCATGAATATGCAGACGAAAAAAAACGCAATGGCTTAGCTGTCTGATTGCTTAATATAAACAACTCTAGGCAAAACACGAACAAAGTATACATTTCATGCAGAGTTTTTGATGCTTTCAAGGCTTTGGTCAAAGTCAGACAAGTAATAAATCCATATATACCAAAAAATTAGACTGACAAAATACATGTAATTTAAACTGGATAGCTTGACACTTTGAGACTAAAATCTCTCTTCGAATACTAATTTTTCGACCAAAGCCTTGAAAGCATCAAAAACTCTGCATGAAATGTATACCTTGTCGGGGTTTTGCCTCATCTTAAAATTATGACTCATCAAGGTCAACTAAAATTATCTTATATCTCATTAACGGTTAGTTTTATGACTATAGGTATGAAGAAAAAATGCTCAGCATCGAAAACAATGTCCAAAAATATGAGCATGGCTGAAGTTTTGCATCATCATATGTAGTATGAATGATCAGGGTCATGTGACATGCTCTTATATCTCAACATTTCATGAAATTTTTTAACACGTGCACGAACACGAAAATTGCTCGCCATTGAAAACTAAGTTTGAAAAAATGCACTGTTTGGATTCAACCTCATCAAATGTGGCATGAATCACCAAAATTATAACACGTTTTTATGTCTTTATAGCTTCTTTTTTTAAATTATGCCTGTGGTTGCTGAATAATTTTAGCGAGGTAAATTCATAAAAAAACGAGGTAAATACAAAAACTATACAGAGCTAATATCTTCATGAATATGCAGACGAAAACAAAACGCAATGGCTTAGCAGTCTGACTGTTTAATAAAAACAACTCTAGGCAAAACTCGAACAAAGTATACATTTCCTGCAGAGTTTTTGATGCTTTCAAGGCTTTGGTCAAAGTCAGACAAGTAATAAATCCATATATACCAAAGAAAATAGACTGACAAAATACATGTAATTTGAAATGGATAGCTTGACACTTTGAGACAAAATCTCTCTTCGAATACTAATTTTTTGACCAAAGCCTTGAAAGCATCAAAAAAAACTCTGCATGAAATGTTTACCTTGTTCGAGTTTTGCCTCATCATAAAATTATGACTCATCAAGGTCGCCTAACATTATCTTATATCTCATTAACGGTTAATTTTATGACTATAGGTATGAACGAAAAATGCTCAACATCGAAAACAATGTCCAAAAATATGAGCATGGCTAAAGTTTAGCATCATCATATGTAGTATGAATGATCAGGGTCATGTGACATGCTCTTATATCTCAACATTTCATGAAATTTTTTAACACGTGCACGAACACGAAAATTGCTCGCCATTGAAAACTAAGTTTGAAAAAATGCACTGTTTGGATTCAACCTCATCAAATGTGGCACGAATCACCCAATTCTTAACATATTTTTAAGTCTTTATAGCTTCCTTTTTTAAATTATGCCTGTGGTTGCTGAATATTTTTAACGAGGTAAATTCATAAACGAGGTAAATACAAAAACTCTCCTGAGCTAATATCTTCATGAATATGCAGACGAAAAAAAACGCAATGGCTTAGCTGTCTGATTGCTTAATATAAACAACTCTAGGCAAAACACGAACAAAGTATACATTTCATGCAGAGTTTTTGATGCTTTCAAGGCTTTGGTCAAAGTCAGACAAGTAATAAATCCATATATATCAAAAAATTAGACTGACATAGTTTATGTAACTTAAACTGGATAGCTTGACAATTTGAGAAAAAAATATTTCTTCGAATACTAATTTTTCGACCGAAGCCTTGAAAGCATCAAAAACTCTGCATGAAATGTATACCTTGTTCGAGTTAATTTTATGACTAAAGTCAAGAACAAAAATGCTCAGCATCGAAAACAATGTCCAAAAATACGAGCATGGCTTAAGTTTTGCATCATCATATGTAGTATGAATGATCAGGGTCATATGACATGCTCTTATATCTCAACATTTCATGGAGTTTTTCAACACGTGCACAAACACGAAAATTGCTCGCCATTGAAAACTAAGTTTGAAAAAAATGCACTGTTTCGATTCAACCTCATCAAATGTGGCATGAATCACCAAATTCATAACACATCAATTTATATCTCACCAAAGGTTTATTTTTCGAGTATACTTATAATCATGAAAACAATTCAGTATCGAAAACGATGTTTAAAAAATTATGCTTTGTGCAATCTTTACCTAATCGTATTTAGTATGAACCATCAAAATCATGTTGCGTCTGCAAATTTCTCAAAAACTTTAAATTTTTTAACACAGGTTTGAACATCAAAAATGCTCGCCATCGAAAACTAAGTTGGAAAAAGTTGCACTGTTCGAGTTTTGCCTCATCATTTGTTTTATGACTCATCTATGTCATCTTACATTAATTTATAACTCATTAGCTGTTCACTCAACCGCAGGTATGGACATAAGAGAGCGCAGCCTCGAAAACTATGTCTAAAAAACTTAGCATGGTTCAAGTTTTGCCTCATCTCATATGCCGTATGAATCATCGAGGTCATATTTGATCAACTGAGATTTTAATTAGTTTTAAATGTTCAATTACGGCGAAAAACACAGAAATTATCCATCATCAAAAATTGTGTTTGAAATATTATGCGGACTGTTTGAGTTTTGCTTCATCATATAGAAAATGGCTCAACAAGGTTATGTTACATCATCCTATAGCTGTTTGCTATCACTTTTTTGACCGTTGGTTGAAAATAAAAATGCTCAGCATCAAAAATTAAGTCTAAACTTATGCATTGTTTAAGTTTCAACTCATCCTCTGAAGCATGAGCTATCAAGATCATGTTACGTCACCAAATTTCTAAAAAACTTTTAATTTTTCGAATGCAGGCTTGAACACAAACTTGAAACCGTTTTTAAAACAATAAATTGTTCAATTTTTTTCATATATAGTATGACTCATCAACTCAAATAAAATCATCTGCTAAATAATAATTTTTTAGACCAGAAAAATGAAAAAAAAAAATCTCTGTAAGAAAATCTTTGCACAAAAAAATTAGCTCGTTTTACAGTATCTACTGTCTTGTTTTTAAGGGAATTTGTGCATAAAAACATTAACAAAAAACTTGTTCAATATTTTAAACTTTGAATAAAAGTTAAAAATTGGTCATTTTTGCGTCAACTTATTTGATTCTTTGACTCAATTCGGACACTTCGCACATTTTACTATCTCAATTTATATTGTTTCTTCTTCATAAAATTTTGTTTAAATTATGACTCATCAAGTTCATGTTACATCAATTAACAGCTCAGTCTTTTTAACTTTTGAGCGAGCTATTGAAATCAAAACTGCTCAGCCTCAAAGAAAAAGGTAAAAACAGTGCACAATACTCTTTTTGTATGATAATACAAATTATGACTCATCAAGATCAAGCAAAGTTATTCGCTATTGTCTATTGAGTTTTCAAGCATAAGAAAATTAACATTTTTTTCCATGTTATCAAATATCGATTTTGGGAACCAAAACGTAAAAAAAGGTCTGATCAGCATTGAGAATGAACCTTTAGAGATTTGGAAAGTAATTTTCAGCTCGTTAATTCGTGAACTTTTTTTTATTGTTATGAAAAAAAAACTCAGACTTAAAAATTGAGTCTGAAAAAAAAAGTTTTTTTTCCTAAACTTGAAATAAAATTATGTCTAAGAAAAACATAAACTGTCCACATGAATTTAAATAGAAGCTGCTTTTCATTTTTGCTGTGTTATTTTTTTAGATGTTCGCTGTAAGCAAGTGTTGTTTTTAATGTAATTGAAGTACTCTTAACAATTAATACACAAACTAAAAGTGAATGCAAGGCGCACATAAGAAAAAACTGTTTTCTTGTATTCAAATTTGGTTGTGAATGCTCAACAGATGTTGAAGAAAAAAATTGTTTGCTCTCTTAAGTTTTTCACAAAAAAACATGAGCGACAAATGAAGCAAAACTTTTATTGGAGGCAGTTTGAGCTGTTTTTGTCTGTAATCATTATCATGTACAATCAATAAAAATCAAGCGTTCACTTGAAAACTGTTTTACCACTAATATACAACCGTTTCATAGAGATAATATAGATTTCTCAAATGAATAATTTTGAGAAAATATTTGCAAAATTTAAAGAAAAATTTTCAGTAATACAGGGAAGCTGGAGATACAACTGAAAGTTATAACTCTCAAAGATTCTGATTTTGTTTGAACTGAAAACTGCATATTTGATACTACTTTCAAAATTGAAATTGCCATGGCTCATACTTCTTACTTCCGTTTTCATTTAATCTCAAAATGGTTTCTCTCATTTTTCTTCATTAGTAGTAGATGTTGGAGCTGAAGTGGGGGGGGGGCATGGCAGACCCCATGTATTAAGATACGTTATAGATTTCCGGTCTGCCATGCTATGTATTAAGATTGGGTATAGAGTCTACAATGTATTAAGATAGGGAATACCGATGGTAAGGTTTTATGGTTTGTGTGATGGTAAGATAATGGTAAGAAAAACGTAATTTTGTTGGTTTTTGTGTGGAAATGATTTTTTTTTTCGCAAAATTTTTGGCGCGTGTTATCTAATTGGGATTAATTAATTGTTAATTACGTGTAGATTGTAGAATTAAGATTGTGTATTTAGTTTTTTGGTGCATGGTAAGTCAATGGTAAAAATTTTTGTGCAAAAACTTGGAATTTTTATCAAAAAAATTGAAAATTTTTTCAAAAAAACTTCAAAACACGATAAGATTAGCTATAATTCCACCTAATTTATTAGATAATCTACTTTCTATCTACTTGAAGCAAAGCTGAAACCTACTGAAACTTCAAAAAAGTCAAATTTTTGAGAAAAAAAATAACAAAAATTTCAAGTATTTGGAAAAAATTACAAAAATTTCAAGTATTTGGAAAAAATTGCAAAAACTTCAAGTATTTGGAAAAAATTGCAAAACTTTTAAGTTTTGGAAAAAAATTGCAGAAATCTCATAATTTTGGTTAATGTATTGTTGCTTCTGATCTAGTTTTGAACATACTTTGACGTCTAGATTTTAAAATTGAGTTCAGACTGTATTTTAATTGGCATCATGTTGAGACAAAGATACAAAATTTTGAATAAAAAAATGAATTTTTCCACAATTTTTTCCAAAATACTGAAATACGACGAAGTTTACCTTAATTTGAGCCAACTAATGGGTTCTATAAAGCTCTAAACACTAAAAAAAAGCTCATAATAGCAGAATCAAAATCGAAACTTTCGGAAAATAGTGAAAATAATCGTAATTTTTGAGAAGTTAAAGTGAAAATTAAACAAATTTAGCCAAAATTTTCCATTTTGAACCTTTTATTTTAGTATTAAACTGGTTGTATGTCCAGTTCAGTGAGCATTTTAAAAGGAACTTTTTGAGATCAATAACTATCACTTTTCTTGCAAAATATTTTCTAACAAATGTTTTTTATTCTTAATTTATAACGGAACTTTTCTTAAAAATACCCAAGTGAGAAAAAATTGGTGCTAGTTAAAGCATTCAAAAACAAATGTAAATAATGAGAATAAAAAGTTGTATTTTTACGATTTAAGAACAAATTAGGATTAGCTCTATTAGTTATACTCTAAAAATCTCCGGAAATAAGCAAAGGAACCTAGTTCCTAACATCTACATTATAAAAACTTCTAAAAGAGCGCATCTCAAAAAATAATTAAGAAAAAAATCAAGGTGCAAACTGGAACAATGGTGTCATTTTCCGATTTTTATTAACAAAAAAAACTCTATATAGTAAAAATGTAGTAATGTATTGTAAATAGTGTTGTATATTGTATGTAGTATTGTGTATGTATGTAGTATTGTGTATTGTATATTGCAAGGAAATGTAGAGCTCCTGAAAGCAAGTTTTTGATTTATGTTCCATGTATCTACTTCCAAAAGATGTTGGATTGGGTTTACTTTACAAAAACTGTCCTCAAACATCTGAGTTTTCATATAAAATTACCTATTATATCAAATGATAACAAATTTCTCTAATGAATTACACATAAATACAAATCTTTGACACTTTTTATGTGGGATTTTTTTCTCAAAATATACTTTAAAAGCTAAATTTTAGTAAAATTATCCCAAAACTCAAAATGAGTTAAATTGAGTTTCTATCTCAAATCAGCATTTTCTCAGTTTCTGCTCCATCTACAATCTACCAAATTAATCCAATTTAAACAAAATTTTTCTTGAAAATTGAACTTTAGACGGAAAAATGTATCGATTCAACGAACGTTCAATACTCTGAAGCTGAATTAAAACCATAAATCCTATGCTAAAAGCCTTTAAATGATTTTCTCAACCTCATAACTGTATAATGCTGTTTTAAATCTGAATTTCCATTTTAGACTAAACTTTTAGTTGAGAATGATGTTTTTCATTTTCTTGAAATTTTCAAAATTTAGCAAAAACATACAAATTTTCCAGGTCATTTATCAATTTCTTTTCTCAAACCATCAAAAGAAAATAGAAAACCATAATTCCTAATAAGTCAAACCCCATTGTCTGCTTAAAAAGGCTCTACTCTGTGAACACTTTTACAAGCACTCAACAAGGAAAACTTTGAAAGAGTAACTACAAAAAACCTTTCAATTAGTCGACATTTTACAAATATCCAAGTTTTGCAAGTTTTAAGCCAGTACTTAACTACTCATTAGCATATTTTACGCACTTTTACTACATATTTATTGCGACAAAGTCTCCGCAAGCTTGCAATCAAGAAGTTTTTATTGTTGATTAAAGGTTTTCGGATCGAGTTCCATGGAAAGTTTCACGACAATTTGATTTCAATTTTTGCTGTCTTTATCATCAATCAAAACCTTTGAATAAAAAACAAATGACAGTTCAGGTTTTGTGATGAAAACACTGTATAATTTTTGACTAAATTTATGACAATTGTTTACACTTTTCAGATTCAGTAAAAAATAATACTCATAGTATTTTCTATGTTTTTAATAAAATTTATTAATTTTACCTTCTCTTGATGTGTGTTTGGAGACTGCAGAGCACATAATTTAACATTATGTTGACAATGCTTCTTCTTGAAATGATTAGTGAGTTCCTCGCTGCTATAAGTATAAAAGTTACAGTTAGAACATTTCAAAACACCACAGGTTCTACGATGTCTTGATGCGTCTTTACGTGTGTATTCTCTGCCACATTCAAGACATGCAACTCTTTCGTTTCTATTCAGTGACGGCATCTCAATAGTAAAGAAAAATTAAATGGGAGATTTAAAATGTACCAAATTTTTAGATAAGAAGAGTTGAATAGTCTCAGAAAAAGAATAAAAGTGAATAAAAAAAGCAAACTTATTAACCAATTATTTTTAACGTGAAAGAAAACAAAAATAGATATGCTTTTTAGCCTAGCTGAAATAAAAATCATCCAATCTAACCATGGAGTTTTCAAAAGTATCAACCAATCAGAATCGAGCATTAATTACAAGGAAATTTTTATCTTTTCTGATATCAACCAATCAGAATCGAGCTTCAATAGTCATGTAATTTTAAACAAATTTAATGTCAACCAATCAGAACTAAGCAGTTTGTAGTCATAACTTTGGATCCAAAATATTCATTTTTGAAAAATGTCAATTAAAAACATTTAAACTTCCTTGAATTACTCTACAAGAAAAAAGAAAATATTCCCTGTGTATTCCTTATTGATGAAATAGACGTAGATTCATACTTTTTTCATAATTTTTTGGACGTTTATGCTGTCCAAAATAGAGTTCTTTGACTAAGTAAAGGTCTCTTTAGGGAAACTTACTCAACCAAAGAGTTTATTTTTGATCCACATATTGCGTATCAAAGTTATAAACTTACTGCTGAGTTACACCTAACTAGAAAAGAAATTTTATTTATTTTAGAAAAACTTGAGTTTAATAAAAAAGTCGTACGATAATATTTCAAAGACTCTTTTTATTCCCTACCCAACTCCCAAATTTGTCAAAACTCCCCAGCAAAGTTCTTTGTTTTTCCATTTGTTTTAAAAAAAATTCCGAAGTTCAAAATCTTGCATGATCAGGTTTGGAATCAGATTTCCAGAGATTTGCTTTCGAAAAATGTCAATTAAAAAACATTTAAACTCCCTTGAATTACTCTATAAGAAAAAAGAAAATATTCCCTGTGATTTCTTTATTGATGAAATAGATGTAGATTCATACTTTTTTCATAATTTTTTGGACGTTATGTTGTCCAAAATAGAGTTCTTCGACTAAGTAAAGGTCTCTTTATGGAAACTTACTCAACCAAAGAGTTTATTTTTGATCCACATATCGCGTATCCAACTTATAAACTTAGTGCTGAGTTACACCTGACTAGAAAAGAAATTTTATTTATTTTAGAAAACTTGAAGTTAATAAAAAAAGTCGTACGATAATATTTCAAAGACACTTTTTATTCCCTACCCAACTCCCAAATTTGTCAAAACTCCCCAGCAAAATTCTTTATTCCTCCATTGTTTTTAAAAAAAAATTTCGAAGTTCAAAATCTTGCATGATCAGGTTTGGAATCAGATTTCCAGAGATTTGCTTTGAAAAATTCATCAACTTTGAAATATCATCTCAAATCTACATCAAAATCAAAGAACTTGACTATCTACTCAAAAATCAGCAATTTCTTATCGATTATATACAAAAAATTCAATTAACTTGATGAGAAGACTTGCAGAGATGCTACTTTTATTAATTTTCCTCTTTTGTTACTTATATTGGCAATATTTCTTATTTTTACAGCAAACAAATTTTGGTCATTTATTTTTGCGATTGCTTTTGTATATATTTTTATTTATTTGGAAGATGTAAGTCCTTAAACATTTCTCTGATTGGATACGACAACTTGAACAAAAATGAACATTTTTGTGATTGGAAACGACAAGTGTAAAATGGAGCTTTGTTTCCGATTGGACCCGAGTTTTTTATAAAAAATCCATAAAGGAAACTGAAATGTGATTGGACACAGCTACAACCCAAATTAGGAAAATCCATTCTGATAGGTTGAACCTACACATTCCAGTTGAAGATACCCCTCACTCCTAACTAAAAATCATTTCATTTTCAACTTAACTACCGTCAACTTCCTCCTTTCTCAGCTCTAAATACATTAATTTCAACTTAAACACCGTCAGCTTTCTCCCTCTCAACTGTAAATCTTGTTTTTACTCATTAACTCAACTTATTGCTCAAAATGATCTTCTCAGTACAAAACAACAACCTTATGTTCTCGGTGGAATTTTCGGCTGATTCAGTACAAATCCAAGTGCGAGAAACAGTTTGTGGAGTTTTTCTGGCACGAATGGACATCCCAATCCAAGTCTGGCATATGGTGGAGGTGATGCGCAGGGATTTCAACGAACATCATATAACGCAAGTACCCCCTACAGAGAATCAACTTGGAGAAATGCAAATGATGGAGGAAGTGGCCGAGCATAGGGAAACGAACTATCCCGAAAATCCCGACTCTGGATATGCGGCTCAACCATTCGACGATTTCCTCTTTCCTTGGGAAGAGGGATTTGTGGACAACCCAATTACCATCGAAGAGGATGAGGGGTTCTCTGAGCCAAGAACTCCAGTCAGCGAACCACCAAGACAACCACCAGTGATGGAGGCAAGACCAGCTTTGCGCTCCATTGAGAACTTGCAAAATTCTTCAGCTGCTCGACAGCTCTTTGATTTGTAAATAAATTGGTTACTGTCTTGTGCTTTGTAATTTAATTTCTTTGCATCTAGTAAATTTATTTTCAAGAGATAGGAACAAAGAGATCATAGAAAAGTGTATTAAGAAATTTCAATGGTAAAACTTTGTTAAAAACGAAACTAATTATGCATCTGGTAAATACTTTTATAGAATTTTGTTAGAAAGACGGCAAAAAAATTAAACCAATTTTTGCAAGCATGTTAAAAATTTTACATTAATTTTTGCACCAACAATTTCATTAAAAATTTTCGCAATTTAAAGAAAACTGAAAGAGGATTTTCTTGCACTGTTAATAATTAAAGTAAATGAAAATCTTTGTTTTAAATTTGATCATAAAAAAATCTCTTTTTTGCATGTATTTTGATCAAAAATTTTGGAAAAACAGTGTATTAAGATAGGGAATAGCACTCAAAGTCAGCAATTATGAAAACTTTTAAGCATTATTTTAACAAGTTTTTTACAATGAAATTTAGCAATTTTTGCATATGGATAAGAAAAAAGAAGTTGGATTTTTGCATATGTTTTCAAAAAAATCACGAAAAAACTTACATCTAACACAAAATTTGTTGAAAAATTTTGCACACTTGTTGAAAAAACCAAAACAGTTTTTGCATCTTGTAAAAAAGTTTAATTAAATTTTTGCAAACGTGTTGAAAAAATCAAACCAAATTTTGCATCTTGCGAAAAAACTCTGAGTTAATTTTTGCACAGGTGTTGAAAATTAAAAATTTATTCGTTGAGAAAATTTTTGATTTTAAATAAAAACAATTTTGACCAGATTTTCATAAGCAAATATTCGATTTTCAAAAGAAAAATTGATACGCTCACTTTTTACGGCACCATAACCATCAACAAAACAATCAACAATTTTCAACAAGTCAGTCTCATACTTTGAGTTTTGAACTTTTCGAATCCTTTCCAAAAAAGCTGATCCAAGAGTCTGAGTGGACGCAAGCTCCTGATCAGAAATGAAAAAATTGCAGAGATGCTACTTTTATTAATTTTCCTTCTTTTTTTACTTATATTGGCAATATTTCTTATTTTTACAGCAAACAAATTTTGGTCATTTATTTTTGCGATTGCTTTTGTGTATATTTTTATTTATTTGGAAGATTTAAGTCCTTAAACATTTCTCTGATTGGAATCGACAAGTGTAAAATGGAGCTTTGTTTCCGATTGGACCCAAGTTTTCTATAAGAAATCCATAAAAGGAAACTGAAATGTGATTGGACACAGCTACAACCCAAATTAGGAAAATCCATTCTGATAGGTTGAACCTACACATTCCAGTTGAAGATAACCCTCACTCCTAACTAAAAATCATTTCATTTTCAACTAAACCACCTTCCACTACCTCCTCTTTCAGCTCTAAACACCCTAATTTCAACTTATTTTTTTGTAAGGTTCCCACTTCTCTCAGTTCTTTCTTGTTTTTGCTCTTTTAGTCGTCTTATTGCTCAAAATGATCTTCTCAGTGCAAAACAGCAACCTTAAGTACTCTGTAGAATTTTCACCTGATCTAGTACAAATCCAAGTGAGAGAAACAGTCTCTGGAGTTTTCTGGCTCGAATGGACATCCCAATCCAAGTCTGGCACATGGTGGAAGTGATGCAAAGGGATTTCAGCGAGCATCATATGATGCAAGTTCCCATCACAGAGAACCAACTTGGAACCATGCAAATGATGGAGGAAGTGTCTGAGCATGTGGGAATGAACTACCCCGAGATTCCTGACTCAAAGTTTGTGGTTCAACCAGTCAACGACTTCCTCTTTCATTGGGAAGAGGAATCTGTGGACAACCCAATTACCATCGAAGAGGATGAGGGGTTCTCTGAGCCAAGAACTCCAGTCAGCGAACCACCAGTGATAGAGGCAAGACCAGCTTTGCGCTTCATTCAGAACTTGCAAAATTCTTCAGCTGCTCGACAGCTCTTTGATTTGTAAATAAATTGGTTATTATCTTGTGTTTTGTAATTTAATGTTTTTTTGCATCTAGTAATTTTTGGTTAAAGAGATAGAAACAAAGAAATCAGATCATTGAACAATTTGCTAAAAAAAATTGCATAGGCAAAGTTTCGTTTAAAAATTTGTAAAATTTATTTTCAAAAATCAAACTAATTTTTACAATTAGTAAATATTTTCAAAAAAAGTTTTATCGTAAGATGATAAAAAAGTTGAATCAATTTCGATTTTTGTGAAAAACTTCACAACATTTTCGCACACAAGATAAGAAATCACTACAATTTTTGCTCATGCTAAAAACTTTAAAATAATTTTGCACCATGCAAAAACTTTCATAAAATTTTTTGCATACTTGTTTAAAAAAATCAAAGAAAATCTCGCAACTTAAAAAATTTTTCATTGTATTTTTTCGCATTTTAAAGAAAACCATAACAAAACTTTCTTGCAATGCTAAAAATTAATGTTTAAGAATTTCTTTGTCTTAAGTTTGATCAAAAAAAAAATCTACTTTTGCACGTATCTAAATCAAAAACATCAGAGAAACAGTGAATTAAGAAAAGGAAAAGCATTCAAAGTCATCAATACTGATAGTTTCTAAAGAATAAAAAAAAAGATGTTAGGTTTTGCAAATGTACATATTTTTAACTTTCTATAAAATAAATATGCATACTTGTTATAAAATGATTGATTTTTTTTTGCATCTTGTAAAAAAAATAACAAACATTTATTCGTTGAAAAGCAGTTGAATTGAAATTTAATTAACCTTGACTAGATTTTTATGAACAAATAATCAAAAAGTAATAGAAAAATTGACACGCTCACTAATTACAGAACCATAACCATCAATAAAATAATCAATTATTTTAAACAAATCAGATTCATTGTTTGAGTTTTGCAATTTTCGATTTCTGTCTAAAAATGCTGAGCTAAGAGTTTGCATAGATGCAAGTTTTTGATTAGAGCTTAGATAATGTTTTTTGAACTTGATACGCTTGGTGTTTTTTCTGCTCCTTTCCATCGTAAATTATGCTGAACCCCACAACTAAGCTGATTGAAGACTTCCTCAGTTGATGTGACAATACTCGAAAAGAATCTGTGCTTGCACAAAGTGTAAAGACAATCAAATTCTTGATATATGTATTGATATTTGTCTGATCTCTGAAGAATTTGGCTAAGAGATGTTCCAATTAAAATTATATGATATTTGCAATTTCCCAGCGAACAGAAAGAATCGTGAGTAGAGACGCAATAATCTTGGGTTACTATGTACTTTTCCTAAAATTCGTTGGAAACAGAAATAAACAATGATTTACTATTATAATCTGAATAAAAGCTGGGAAGAGCTTGACACATAGCAGCTGCCATTGGAAAAAATGATTTTTGCAGAAAATGGAGGATTTATATAGTAGTAGTAACGCCTACTCAGCTTCCATATAAGGAAATCCTTCCATATTTGGTACTACTTCCATATATGGAAATGGCGATGACTCATACTGCTTACTTCCGTTTTCATTTAATCTCAAAATCATTTCTCTCATTTCTCCTCATCTGATCAGTTTGTTCTTCAAAATGTACTCGAGAAAAGTTGATAGTCCCAACTATATTGAATTTTCAAGAAATCAAAAAAAACTTGGGAGATTTGTTTGGTTCCAAAAATCTTACAAGGGGAAAATATACTTGGAACCGTGCTTTCAACTATTAAAAATAAATGATTTGGGACAATTTGAAAAGTTTCAGCAAATCTATCTTAGTGAAAAAGAAGGAGAAGCAATATCGGCAATTCGGAACAGTGTTATTCACGATGCTGAAAATCTTGTCTCGTTCCTATATATGAAGCAAAATCTGGTAAAGAATCAACTATGGATCAGGAGCTCGACATCTGTAATAGAGTATATGAAATAGCAACATACAACATGAGGAGGGTGTGTGTCACAATCAAGAAGTACCATGTGAACAAGCCTCCCTACATTCAGATTCGACTCTTCACTGCAAAAGAGATTGAAGCAATGAAACAAGTTGCCTATGTCAACTATACGATGAACGAATTCAAAGAATTGTCCCAAATTTTGGGATAATTTATGTTTGTTGATAATTTTAAACCTCAGTAATGCTTTGTGGTATGTTGCATCTTGATAATTGAAATATTATTGGTTCAAAACTGTTTTTTTTTCTCACTGAAGTGCATATTTAGAGCTATAATATCTGAGGAAAACCAGACGAAACATACAATTTAATCGAAACTGACATAAAACACTCACCAATTATCAAATGATTTTCCCGTAGTTATTTACTAAATTACAGATAAATTTTTTTAATTACTGTTTTCATCAAATTTTAGGTAAATTTTCTCTCATTTTAACAAAATTACAAACAAGAATAGAATTGAGAACATTATCATTAGTTATCGTTTTTCCAAACTTCATTGGTTGTTTCTTTTTTTTTGTCTTAATTTGAGGTTTTGATTGGCTACGTTAATTTTCTTAAAACTAATTAGACTCTAAATAAGGAAAAATTATTTATGGTTTTACAAAATGATAAAACAATTCGAGTTTTTTAAAGTTCTTCGTTTATTTTAGTCAGAAGAATGTTTCTATCAAACGCGTTTTCAATGTCTGAAATGGAAATTTATCAATTTTTAATATTGAACTATTACAAAAACGTAAAAGAGTGGTGGACAGATGACGTTGATGGAGATTGTATTAATTTTAACTCGTATAGAAACACAGAAAGCTCAATAGTTTTGTTAAAAAGATGGCGAGGAGATTTCAGAAAAGAAGAGTACCGCCAGATTTATCAACAATGTTTTTATCTAGAAGAGTTAAGTCAGATTCAATGGTCTATCAGTAAAAAACAAAACAATGGAAGAGCCTATGAAACAAAAATTGGAGATAAAGAACATCCTTTCGATTACTGTTTTGAATTTGATACAAATAAAAAATCTAGATTTGTCAGAATATCTTTTAATCGGTTATCCAAATTTAAAAGACTTCCGGTTGTTAATATTACAATATACCAAAAAGAAAAAGATAAAAATGTATATTTTGGTAATTTCTTTTTTCACTGGTTAGAAATAGAACAAATCGAAAAAATTTTGATCCAAATTTCAAAATTTGAATTGAGTATCGAAAAAACAAAATGAACCAGACAAGAATACTCATTTATCTCACTAAGGTATCAAATTTAATATCTTAGTTATATTAGAAAAAGTCAATAAATATGATCGATTAGGAGTTTTCATAAACAAAATTTGGTTCTGATCTAAAAAAATTTTTAAAAATTGTGAATACTTCATTCTGATCGTTTATTACCACAAATACCACCTGTGAAGGTATCCTCAATAACTACAAACGATATCAAACTTATTGAAAAATTCATGAGAAGTAGAGATCTTTTTTGATTGACTGACAATTAATTTGTTGAACATTCCTCGACTATTGAAGCTCGATTCTGATTGGTTGATATCAGAAAAGATAAAAGTTTCCTTATAATTAATGCTCGATTCTGATTGGTTGATACTTTTGATAACTCACTGGTTAGATTGGATGATTTTTATTTCAGCTAGGCTAAATAGATTATCCATTCTGATTTTATTTCACGTTAAAAACAATTGGTTAATAAGTTTGCTTTTTTATTCACTTTTATTCATTTTTTGAGACTATTCAACTCTTCTTATCCAAAAATTTGGTACATTTTAAATCTCCCATTTAATTTTTCTTTACTATTGAGATGCCGTCACTGAATAGAAACGAAAGAGTTGCACGTCTTGAATGTGGCAGAGAATACACGCGTAAAGACGCATCAAGACATCGTAGAACCTGTGGTGTTTTGAAATGTCTAACTGTAACTTTTATACTTATAGCAGCGAGGAACTCATTTATCGTTTCAAGGAGAAGCATTGTCAACATAATGTGAAATTATGTGCTCAGCATTCTCCAAAGACACTTCAAGAGAAGGTAAAATTATTAATTTTTGTTAAAAACATAGAAATTCCTATGAATATTAGTTTTTACTGTATCTGAAAATTCTAAACTGTTTTGATAAACTTAGTTAGAAATTATACAGTGTTTTCATCTCCATACCTGAATTTTCATTTGTTTTATTATTCAAAGGTTTTGATTGATGATAAAGACAGCAAAAATCGAGTTCAAATTGTCGTGAAACTTTCCATGGAACTCGATCCGAAAACCTTTAATCAACAGTAAAAATTTCCTTGGTTGCAAGCTTGCGGAGATTTTGTCGCAATAAATTGTTTGTAAAACTGCGTAAAATATGCTAATGAGTAGTTAAGTACTGGCTTAAAAGTTGCAAAACTTGGATATTTGTAAAATATCGACTAATTGAAAGGTTTTTTGTAGTTACTCTTTCGAAGTTTTCCTTGTTTAGGGCTTGTAAAAGTGTTCATTGAGTAGAGCCTTTTTAAGCAGACAACGGGTTTTGACTTATTAAATTATGGTTTTCTATTTTTTTTGATGGCTTCAGAAAAGAAATTGATAAATGACCTGGAAAAATTGTATGTTTTTGCTAAACTTCGAAAATTTCAAGAATGTGATAAACATCATTCTCAACTAAAAATTTAGTCTAAAAAAAAATTCAGATTTAAAACAGCATTATACAGTTATGAGGTTGAGAAAATCATGTAAAGGCTTTTAGCAAAGGTTTTATGGTATTAATTCAGCTTCGGAGTATTCAACGTTCGTTGAAACGATACATTTTTCCATCTAAAGTTCAATTTTCAAGAAAAGTTTTGTTTAAATTGGATTAGTTTGGTAGATAGTAGATGAAGCAGAAACTGAGAAAATGCTGATTTGAGATAGAAACTCAATTTAATTCATTTTGAGTTTTGGGATAATTTTACTAAAATTTAGCTTTTAAAGTATATTTTGAGAAAAAAATCCCACATAAAAAGTGTCAAAGACTTGTATTTATGTGTAATTCATTAGAGAAGTTTGTTATCATTTGATATAATAGGTAATTGTATATGAAAATTCAGATGTTTGAGGACAGTTTTTGTAAAGTAAACCCAATCCAACATCTTTTGGAGGTAGATACATGGAACATAAATCAAAAACTTGCTTTCAAGATCTACATTTCCTTGCTATATACAATACACAATACTACATACATACACAATACTACATACAATATACAACACTATATACAATACATTACTACATTTTTACTATATAGAGTTTTTTTTCCTAATAAAAATCGGAAAATGACACAATTGTTCCAGTTTGCACCTTGATTTTTTTTTTTGCTTAATTAATTTTTTGAGACGCGCTCTTTTAGAAGTTTTTATAAAGTAGATGTTAGGAACTAGGTTCCTTTGCTTATTTCCGGAGATTTTTAGATTATAACTAATGGAGCTGCTCCTAATTTGTTCTTAAATTGTAAAAATACAACTTTTTATTCTCATTTTTTACATTTGTTTTTAAATACTTTAACTAGCACCGATTTTTTCTCACTTGGGTATTTTTGAGAAAATTTCCGTTATAAATTAAGATTAAAAAAGTTTGTTAAGAATGTTTTGCAAGAAAAGTGATAATTATTGATCCCAAAAAGAGTAATTTTGCTTAAATAGTTTACGGTAGCAACTGAACAAGGGAACCCTGAGGACGACATTTACAGTTTTTATCAAAAATAATCAGACGGTATCAGTTCTAGTTTCATCTCTGCCAGCAAATTTTTTGTTCAATTGATACTATTTTCCTCCTAAATATTCCAGTTCTGCCTAACTTTTCTTGCAAATGTGTTCAATAGCGAAAATATTTATTAAACAAAAATCAAGAATAACCTTAAAACATAAAACATTTCTGGGGAAAATCATGAGAAAATAAATATTTTTCAGAAAAAAGTGACAGTTATTGATCCCAACTATTGTATATTTGCTTAAATAGTTTACTGTAGCAACTAAACAATGGAACCTTGAGGAAAACATTTACAATTTTTATCATAATAACCAGACGGTATCAGTTCTAATTTCATCTCTGCCAGCAAAATGTTCGTTCAATTGATACTATATTCCTCCAAAATTCTCCAGTTCTGACTAAATTTTCTTGCAAAAGGTGTTCAATAGCAAAAAAATGTATCAAGCAAAAATCAAGAATAACCTTAAAACATAGAACATTTCTACGGAAAATCATGAAAAAATAACTATTTTTCAGGAAAAGTGACAGTTATTGATTGCAAATATTGTATTCTGCTTAAATAGTTTACTGTAGCAACTAAACAAGGGAACCATGAGGAAAACATTTACAATTTTTATCGTAATAACCAGACGGTATCAGTTCTAATTTCGTCTCTGCCAGCAAATTGTTCGTTCAATTGATACTATTTTCCTCCTAAATTCTCCAGTTCTGACTAAATTTTCTTGCAAAAGGTGTTCAATGGGAAAAATATGTTTTAAGCAGAAAGCAAGAATAACATTGAAAAACATAGAACGTTTCTTCGGAAAATCGTGAAAATTATGTTGCAGAAGCAACAGAGAGATAATCATCAATATGAAGACGATTATTTTGAAATTGAACCAACATCGAAGAAACTTTTAATAAAAATTTATCCCATTTTTATTCAATTTTAGCAATTAACTGTTCATTTTCCACCATTTATCTGAAATTCATTACTATTAACGTGAAAAAATACTCATGAGTTGTATTTTTTGTGCAAAATTGGGTTTATCATTGAGAAAGAAAACTGAGGAGGAGATGAATCATGGAGTCTGATCTAGAAATTTCATAGAATATTGCTCTTAATGTTCATTTGAATTGAAATTCCTGTTAAAATTCTCACTGATCTGGACATACAACCAGTTAAATACTAAAATTAAAGGTTCAAAATGGAAAACTTTGGGTAAATTTGTTTAATTTTCACTTTAACTTCTCGAAAATTACGATTAATTTCACTGTTTTCCGAAAGTTTCAATTTTGATTCTGCTATTATGAGCTTTCTTTTTAGTAATTAGAGCATTATGTATCCAAATTTTTAGCTTAAATTAAGGTAAACTTCATCGTATTTTATTCTTTTGGGAAAAATTCAGTTTTTTATTCAAAATTTTGTATCTTTGTCTCAACATGATGCCAGTTAAAACACAGTCTGAACTCAATTTTAAAATCTATACGTAAAATATGTTTAAAACTAGATTAGAAACAACAATACATTAACCAAAATTATGAGATTTCTGCAATTTTTTTCGTAAACTTGAAAGTTTGCAATTTTTTCCAAATACTTGAAGTTTTTGCAATTTTTTCCAAATACTTGAAATTTTTGTTTTTTTTTATTCTCAAAAAATTGACTTTTTTGAAGTTTCAGTAGGTTTCAGCTTTGCTTCAAGTAGATAGAAAGTAGATTATTCGATAAATTAGGTGGAATTATAGCTAATCTTATCGTGTTTTGAAGTTTTTTTGAAAAAACTTTCAATTTTTTTGATAAAAACTCCAAGTTTTTGCACAAAAACTCTTACCATTGACTTACCATGCACCAAAAAACTAAATACATAATCTTAATTCTACAATCTACACTTAATTAACAATTAATTAATCCCAATTAGATAACACGCGCCAAAAATTTTGCGAAACAAATAAACATTTCCACACAAAAACTAAAAAAATTACGTTTTTCTTACCATTATCTTACCAACACACAAACCATAAAACCTTACCATCGGTTTTCCCTATCTTAATACATTGTAGGTTATACCCAATCATAATACATAGCATGGCAGACCGGAAATCTATAACGTATCTTAATACATGGGGTCTGCCATGCCCCCCCCCCCACTTCAGCTCCAACATCTACTACTTTTATCTGATCAATTTGCTCTTCAACAACGTACTCAAGAAAAGTTGATAACCCCACATATTTTGAACTTTCAAATAATCAAAAAAGAATTGGGAGATTTTCTTGGTTCCAAAAATCCTACAAGGGGAAAAATATACTCTGAACCGTGCTTTCAAGTAATAAAAAAAATTTGGGACAATTTGAAAACCCCCACAAGTCTATCTTAGTGAAAAAGAAGGAGAAGCAATATCGGCAACCCGGCATAATGATATTGATAGCGCTGAAAACCTTGGACTCGAACCCACATATGAAGCCAAATCTGTCAAAGAATCAACTATGGATCTGGAGCTCGACATCTGTAGTAGAGTATATGAAATAGCAACATACAACATGAAGAGGTGTGTGTCTCAATCAGGAACTATTATGTGAACAATCCACCCTACGTTCAACCTCGGATCTTCACTGCAACAGAGAATGAGGCTCTGAAGCAACTTGCCTATGTCAACTAAACTTAACATGAAGACAACGAACTGTCCTAAATATTGGGACACTTTATAACTGTTGATAACTGTAAGCCCCGATAGTACTCTGTGATGTTTTGTATCTTAAGTGATTGAAATTTCATTAGTTTAAAACTATTTTTTTCACTGAAGTGTACAATTAGAGCTTCGATATCTGAGAAAAAGTCAGACAAAACATACAATTTAATCAAAATTGACATAAATCAATAGTCAATTATCAGTTTATTTTCCATCATTTGCTTAGGAAATTGCCAAAAAACCTATTTAATTACTGTTTATACAAATTTAAGTAAACTTTGTCTCTTATGAACAAAATTACAAACAAGAGTATAATTTAATGGAAACCTTGTCAATATTTTTCAAATTTCTGTATTTTATTGATTGTTTTCAATTTTTTTTGCAGTAACTAAAGGTTTTGATTGGCTACATAAGCTCTGGCAAATTTGAATAAAAATAAGCTCGGCTCTGGCAAATTCGAAACATGCATCGGCCCGACTGCCTTGTCTACAGATTTTGGATCGATCAGTTTAAGAGTCGACAAACGTACAGTGATGATTTAATCCAGACCAAGATACCAAGATTGACGCATCGGTCCGACTGCATCTTGATTTCCTTTTCTAACTCGTTTTTTTTAAGAAGCGATCTTTTAGAAGTTATAAGAGGTGGCAGAAGTTGAGAAGTAGGTTCCCTTGCAAACTTCTTTTTCCGAAAGTTTTCAGGTTATAAACAATAGAGCTGCACCTAAATTATTCTCAAAACTCAACGTAAAAGTACACCTTTATATTCTAAATTTTTACATATGCTGTGGAATGCTTTAAATAGCACCGATGTTTTCTCACTTAGACATTTTTGAGAACAGTTCTGACAAAAGTCAAGAATAAAAAGCGATTTAATAAAACTTTTGCAAGAAAAGTGATAGTTAATTATTAAAAATTGTACTTTTGCTTAACTAATTTACTGTAGGAACTAAACAAGGGAACCCAAAGGCAAACATGTACAAATTACATGGTAATTGTCAGACGTTATCAATTCTAATTGTATCTCTGCCAGCAAATTGTTCGTTCAATTGATACTATTTTCCTCTTAAATTCCCCAGTTCTGACTAATTTTTCTTGCAAAGCGAGTTCAATAGCCAAAACATCTAGTAAGCATAAAGCGGGAATGACCTTAAAACATAAAACAATCCGACGGAAAAATTATGAAAATCATGTTGTAGAAGCAACAGAGAGATAAATATCAGTTATGAAGAAGATTTTGTTGAATTTCATCCAATATCTGTTAAATTTTTTAAAAAATTACCCCATTTTTGTCAATACTAGTGTTAACAGTTCATTTTTTATCAATGATCTGAAATATATTTTTGGTTAACGTGAAGCATTTTTCAGAAGCTGTAATTTTTGTACTAATTTGAGTTAATCATTGAGAAAACGCTGAGGAGGAGTCAAGAAATATCAATGAAACTTGCTCTGATTGCTCATTCGAAATGAAATTCTTAGGGAAATTCTCCCTGAACTGCAAAAAAGAATGAGGCACTGAATGAAGCTCGCAGCTCGCACTGGTCGTCTATCTCCCTCTATTCCTCAATAACAATTTCTCAAAGGAAAATCAACAGGCTCAAATAAGTCCTGAAAAAATCTGAACGAAAAAAAAATACGTAAAACGCATTTCCTTCACGTGACTTCACGTCCCTCTCTGATTAGATCGGCAGCTTCCATGCTTCTTTATTCGACTTGAAAACCTTAGAATTAAAAAAAACGAGCTTGAAAAAAAAATTTGAAATAAAATTTGAAGCTCAATCTCATTTAAATTAATTTTTTTTGTATAATATATTTCGGTAAATATCAATTAGATCGTAATTAACTCGCAATTTTGAAAATTGTTTTCGTAAAAAAAACAAATAAATTAAAAAATATTTGAAAGTGAAGGATTACCTTCATCGAAGTCTTTTTGTATAGGAAATAATAGGAACCTAAAGGACAAAATGAAAACGGTAGAGCGTTAACCAGATAAATGTTAGTTGAACCTAATTTTGACTCATTTTAATTAAGAACCTTATAGTTTCTCAATCCAGAAATGTGATCTAAGCTGTTTGTTGGCATTGCTTGTCATTAAGTCTTCGCAAAACTAACTGTGACAATTTTTGAGCCTAGTGTAGAGATTTAGCGTTCCACTTCTGAACAAGCGTTGAAATTCGAGTTCTTTTTCTGATTTTACATTTTATTCTTGCTTTTCAACCAGGGACTAGTGCATTTTCCAAAATTGGCAAAGAAAGAAGAGGAACAGATCAGCTTGACTTGCGTGAATAAAGACTGCTTTTAAATGTTCAAATGCGTTTTACGGCGGTATGAACGGGTTATTGTGAGAAACGGAAAAAAGCTGAGTTTGAAAAAAAAAATCTCGGCTCTGGCAAATTCAAAATACGCATCGGTCCGACTGCCTTGTCTACAGATTTTGGATCGATCAAATTAAGAGTAGACAAACGTACAGTGATGATTTAATCCAGACCAAGATTGACACTTTAAACTCGTTTTTCCAAAATGGATGTGAACTAGACAAAACGTGAAGAGAACACAAGTTGCTTTGAGCTTAACAAAAGTTATTATGGTGAATTTTTTTTTGCAAAATTCGGACCCACGTTTACCCCAAAAGTGGCTTATTCTGTCTTTTTAAGGCTGTCGATGAATACGCTGAAATATCGAGTAAATTGATTAAAAAAAATTAGATCAACAACGCTTGAAAATTTAAAATTTCCAAAAACTTGCGCAAATTTTTGATTTTGGTTTCTAAGCAAAAACTTTGTGTTTCGCACATCAAAAAATTTTTTCAGGCTATCTCACAAAAATCAATTCTCCCTTACTGTTTTTTGGAAGTTTTCACCTCCGAATTTTGTTCAGCTGTAAGAAAGAGGCTTCTTCAGATAAAATTATTTCATCAACCCAGAAATGTGCTCTAAAATGTTCGTTAGCCAGTGCTCGTCATTAAGTCTTCGCTTAACTAACTGTGAAACTTTTTGAGATTTAGTGTATCTAGTGTAGAGATTTAGTGTTCCACTTTTGAACAAGCGTTGAAATTTGTGTTCTTTGAATTTTTTCGATTTTAGATTTTTTTTTGCTTTTCAACCAGGGACTTGTACATTTTCCAAAATTGGCAAAGAAAGAGGAGGAAAAGTTCAGCTTGACTTGCGTGAATAGAAACTGCTTCTAAATGTTCGTATGCGCTTTACGGCGGTATGAACAAAATATCGTGAGAAACGGAAAAAAGCTGAGTTGGAATAAAAATAAGCTCGGCTCTGGCAAATTCGAAACACGCATCGGCCCGACTGCCTTGTCTACAGATTTTGGATCGATCAGTTTAAGAGTCGACAAACGTACAGTGATGATTTAATCCAGACCAAGATTGACACTTCAAACTCGTTTTTCCAAAATTGATGTGAGTTAGACAAAAAGTGAAGAGAACAGAAGTTGCTTTGAACTTAACAAAAGTTTTTATGGGGAAATTTGTTTTGCAAAATTCGTACCCAAGTTTACCCCAAAAATGGCTTATTCTGTCTTTTTAAGGCTATCGATAATTACGCTGAAATATCTAGTAAATTGATAAAAAAAATTAGATCACCAACGCTTGAAAAAAAACTTCCAAAAACTTGCGCAAATTTGTGATTTTGGTTTCTAAGCAAAAATTTTGTGTTTCACACTTCAAAAATGAATTTTTTGGCTATCTCGCAAAAATCAATTCTCCCTTACTGTTTTTTGGAAACTTTCACCTCCGAATTTCGTTCAGCTGTAAAAAAAAAGGCTTCTCAGGTAAAAATTATTTCATCAAGGACGTAGCTCAGACTCTTATACAGATCTTGATGATCTTTTTGTTTTTTTTTTGTTGAAAAAAGTGTTTCGGCTCAATTTTTTTTTCGGGGCGTGACTTATGAGTGAGTGGTGAGTGGCTTCCCCCGGCACCTGTCAGTGACATTTGGTACCCGGCAGTGACATTGAGCTCGCACTGACCGTCTATCTCCCTCCATTCCTCAATAACATATTCTCAATAGAAAATCAACAGGCTCAAACAAGTCATGAAAACATCTGAACGAAAAAAAAGCGAAATGCATTTCCTCCACGTGACTGAAAATATCACAATGATCAAAACTCTCCCTCTCTTATTAGATCAGCAGCTTCCATGCTTCATCATTCGATTTGAAAACCTTGGAATTAAAAAGTACGAGTTTGAAAACGAATTTTGAAAGAAAATTTGAAATAAAGTTTGAAGCTCAATCTCCTTTAAACAAAGTTTTTTTTGTATAATACACTTCTGTAAATATCATTTAGATCGTAAATAACTCGCAATTTTGAAAATTGTTTTTGTAAATAAAACATATAACTTAAGAGAATTTTCAAAAGTCATGGATTACATTCATCGGATTCTTTTTGTATAGGAACTGATAGGAACCTAAAGGACAAAATGAAAACGGTAGAGCTTTAACCAGATAACTGATAATTTACCTAATTTTGACTCATTTCAATTAAGAACCTTAGAGTTTCTCAATCAAGAAAATCGCTCTAAGATATTTGTTAGCCTGTGCCCGTCATTAAGTCTTCGAAAAACCAACTGTGACACTTTTAAGCCTAGTGTAGACGTTTAGTGTTCCACTTTTGAACTAGCGGTGAAATTTGAGTTCTTTGGTTTTTTTTCTGATTTGAGATTTTTTTTTGCTTTCCAACCAGGGACTAGTACATTTTCGAAAACCGGCAAAGAAAAAGTTCGGCTTAAATTGCGTGAATAAAAACTGCTTCTAAAAGATCATATTCGCTATTGTGAGAAACGGAAAAAAGCTGAGTTTGAATAAATATAACCTCGGCTCTGGCAAGTTCGAAACACGCATCAGCCCGACTGCTTTGTCTTCAGATATTGGATCGATCAGTTTTAAGAGTCGACAAACGTACAGTAATGATTTAATCCAGACCAAGATTGACACTTCAAATTCGTTTTTCCAAAGTTGATGTGATTTAGACAAAAATTGAAGAGAACACTAGTTGCTTTGAACTTAACAAAAGTTATTATGGTGAAACTTGTTCTGCTAAACTCGAACCCAAATTTACCCCAAAATGGGTCATTCTGTCTTTTCGAAGCTAATGAAAATTACGGTCGAACTATCAAGTAAATTAATTTTATAATTAGATCAACAACGCTCTAAAAAAGAAAAACTTCCAAAAGTTGCCTAATTATTTGATTGTGGTTTTTAAGAAAAATTTTGTGTTTCACAATTCTAAAATGACGTTTTTTGGCTAGCTCACAAAACAAATTCTCTCCTACAGATTTTTTAAAAATTTTAACAGCAGAATTTTTTTGAGCTCTTTAAAAGGCTTCTTCAAAAAAATTTTCGTCATCAAGGATGTAGTTCGGACCCTTATATAAGTCATGATGATCTTTTTGTTTTTTTAGGAAAAATTTGTTCCGGCTCAAAACTTTTTTTTCGGGTTTAATTTTTGAGTGAGTGGTGAGTGGTTTCACCCTGAACAAACCACTGACTACAATTCAGGCCATACTGGATGAAGTACTCACCACTGGGGTCCATTTGCCACCGGGATGTGACATTGAGTTCGTGCTGGTCGTCTATCAACATTCATAACCCAAAAACATATTCTCAGTGTGGGTCTACGTTGCTTGTCTCAATAGAAAATCGATTTTAGTATGAAAAAAGTACGTTGGTTAAATTTAGATCGATTTTAGTATGAGAAAAGTACGTTGATTAAATTTAGATCGACTTTAGTATGAAAAAAGTACAAAGATTAAATAATAAAGATGAAGATTGATTGCATTTTTTCCACTCTGAATTTGTTAGTATTTTTAGGGGGATTAAAACGGATTTAAATCAATTTAAATCAATTTTTTCATTCGAGGTTTATTAGTTTCAAATTTTTATTGCATTTATTTCTTGACTATCATTTTTCATTTAACATCCTTAGCGTATTGTATCATAAAAAAAACCAAATGAAAAGACCAAAATATCGATAAAACTCTAGGATTTTTTAACATATTTTGAGTTCAAAAACTGATCTATATTGACCTTTTTCTTAATTCGTTTCAAAAGTTTTTGCTTAAACTCTGATTTAATTTCATAATTTTCTAAAATTATAATTGATAATTTTTGAGATCTCAATTTAATTTTACCTGACCCTTTTCTGGTTTGTTACACAAAATTTTGTCCAAGATCCGATTTACAATTTTCTTGATTTTTTACATATATTAATGCAAGAAATCTGATATGTAATGATGATTATCTAGATTTTTGTTGCATTTTTTTGAGCTCAAAATCTGGTTCATATTAACATTTTCTATTTTTTTCTTGAATTCTAAAACATCTGACACGTGTGTTTTCATTTAAAAAATCAAGAAAAAAATATTTCAATTACTTTTCTAAAAAGCATGTTTTACTGCACTAACAGAAATGGTTGCCGGTCAATTTAAATTGATTTTAAATCGATTTTAAATCGATCCAAATCGATTAACCATGTACATTTTACGAGCTTAAATGGATTTTAAATCGATTTAAGTCGATTTTTTTGAAAATTTTAAATCCATTTAGGTGTCTAAAAAATCGATTCAAATCGATTTCGATGGATTTTCCGATTCACTCAAATCCATCCGAATCTCACTTAAATCCATCAGAGTCTCACTTAAATCCATTTTAAATCGATTTAAATCGATCTTTTTGAAAATTTTAAATCGATTTAAGTGTCTAAAAAATCGATTTAAATCGATTTCGATGGATTTTCCGACACACTAAAATAGATTTTTTTTGCTAACAAGGCGAAAAAAACATACCCTATGAAAAATTGTTAGAAATTTTTATTCTCGATTTTTAATGTTAACACTCGTGCCAGATGTTATAGAATTCAATAAAATTATCCACATAAATCAGTTCAAGCACGAAAAAAGGCAATGAAATTATAGAAAATTGTTGTAAGACAGATTTTGCAAAGTCCTATGTAACAAACCAGAAAAAGGTCAGAATAAATTAAAATTTGATCTCGTTTGTATGCAATTATATCATAGAAAGATATGATAATGTATCAGATTTTGGGCAAAACTTATAAAACGAATCAAGAAAAGGGTCAATATATATCAGTTTTTGAACTCAAAATATGCAAGAAAATCAAAGAATTTTATCGATATTTTGGTTTTTTTCGGTCTTTTTTATGCTACAATACGCTATGGATGTAAAATGAAAAATGATAGGCAATGAATAAATGCATTCAAATTTCGAAACTGATAAATCTCAAATAAAAACAATCGATTTAAACCGATTTAAATCCGTTTTAATCCCCTTAAAATCATAAACAAAAACAGACTGGAAAAAATGCATTTAAATTGATTTAAAATCGATTCGGATCATTTTTTTAGCTGTGATTTAAGATCAATTTAAATCAATTTTAAATCGATCCAAATCAATTTTCATCTTTTTTGTTTTATCTTCACATTTTTTCCAAACTAAAATCGATCTAAAATTAATCAACGTACTTTTTTCATACTAAAATCGATCTAAATTTAATCAACGTACTTTTTTCATACTAAAATCGATCCTAATCCATTTTTGTCAGTGCGGGGTTTGCTTTGATAGCAAAAAAAAATCGATTTTTAATGTGTCCGAAAATCCATCGAAATCAATTTAAATCGATTTTTCAGACAATTAAATCGATTTAAAATTTTCAAAAAGGTCGATTTAAATAGATTTAGTATCCATTTAAGTTCGTAAAATGTACATGGTTAATCGATTTCGATCGATTTAAAATCGATTTAAAATCAATTTAAATCAACAGGAAACCATTTCTGTCAGTGCGGGCTGGCATTTACTTTTGCACCGCCTGGTCTCTGATCTTTTTGCTCAAAACTAACGCCAAACTCAAATTGATAATTTTCGCTAATAGTAACGCAATATTTGGATCAATTTTTTTACCGGTCAGGCTGTTTTCAAAACCTGCATAACAAACCTTTATAAATCCGCCTCTGAAAGTAAGAGGATTCCCCACATACTAGACTCAATAGCATGTTTTAGCCATGCAAGAGGTGACTGAAAATAGCCGTTTTTTCTCGCTCTACTGAACAATGAAAGCCAAAAATTTTATAGAAATTTGAACTTTGTAGAAATTTTGTAGAAATTTGAAAAATTCACTTTAGTTTTGTCACCAAAGAGCCAAATTTATCCTGAACGAAAAACTTTGAGTGCTAAAAAACGAGTTTTCTTAGTGAAGCGTTTAGGGCGAGATGAAAAAAACTGGAGATGATTTTATCTTTTTGATTCAAGAACAGAACGAGATCAGTTTACAATGCACTGAAACTTTCAATTTTTACAATTGCAGGAAATTTGCACTACAAAATTTCAGCATGGAATTAACATAGAAGCACATAAGGATAAAATACATTTCAACGTCGAAGTTCACGTTTAATTGCGGTTTGGTAATTTAGAATTGCGATTTGGTATTACTGATTGCACATTTCAGTTTTGTTAGCTTAATTTCGAGGCGTGAATCTGATTTTGGGCGTTTTGTCTGGAATCACAATGCCACTGTAGATCGGGGATGCGGCATCCCCTTCTAAATCCAGCCTGAAGTTCCGAATGAGTTCAATGATGAAAATTCGCATTTCTAGTTCGGAGATTCGCCTCCCGATACACGAGCGTGGTCCGGATCCGAACGCGAGGAACATGCGGTCTTTGTTGAAGTGTTCGCTGTCGTCCTCTCTCATCCACCGCTCAGGTCTGAAATCATTTCACTTCGAAGCTTCTTTTCAAACTTAAACCAAAAATTTTTCATATACACACTGAGTGTAAAAAAGTGAATTTGAAAAATTTTAGTGCTCAGGATACAAGAAATGAAAAATCAGCCTAGTGATTGATCCCTTCATGGGAAAAGACGCGAAGAGGAGGGGCTTGTTCAATAATATCCCTGCTATATCCTGATCAGTACCTGAAAACTAGCGGCTCGGGGAAGTATTTCTCGTCTCGGCTGTAGTTGAAGTTGTCGATTAAGATGAGGGATCCGGCGGGGATTGTGGCCGAGTGGCCTGTCTCCGAGTCAGAGTAGTTCACATCTGTGTATGGCTGGCGAGGAAAGAAGCCCACTAGTGGGTACAGTCGCTGAGCCTCTTTGATTACTGCTCGGGCTAAAAACAAACCAATTATTAAGATTTTTCAAGAAAACTGGAGTCGAGTTTTCAAAAAATATATTTTTAGGTCGACAAAGTTTTATTCTGAGAAGCCCCAGAAAGAGCCCCGAAATAATGTTTAGGGCCATTTTTGGAAAAAATAGCGATTTTTCTAGTGCGCGCTCCTCCCTTCATTTTGGTGTACATTCACGCTTTAAGCGCTTTATCAAAAATTTTAGGTTTGGTTGACCAAAATGAAGGTGTCATTGAGGGGGTTGTTTCCCTGAGGGGGGGGGGGGGGGAACAAACCCACCGGGCCATCTCGCTAAATCTTCTTTTACTGGTCGTCTGTTCAAATACCAACTGCTGTTGAAGATTCGCTTAGAAAGTAACGTGTTGGCTCTCTTGAAATCTTCATGTGGTTACTTGAGTGAATATTTTGTCTAGAAATTTTCTAAAAATATTACTGTCTTTTTTCATTCCGTCCAGAACTGTCTCAACAGAGATTTTAACAGAAATAGCAGTTAGCAGAAACAGTTGCTAGCAGGAATAGCAGTTAGCAGAAACAGCAGTTAGCAGAAATAGCTGCTAGCAGAAATCGGAGCTTAGCTAACCAGGCAAAATAATAAGTCAAACCGTTTAAAGATCTTTAAAATGTGAAAGTTTTCACGAGGAAAAAACAATCATAGGATTGACTGAATTAAACAATTCGCTCAACTGCAAAACAATTTTTCAAAAAAATGATCGCCGTACAAATAGGTTCATGTAAACTTTGAACGCGAAATTTGCTTGTTGTTCATGTTTCCATACAAACATTAGAGCACTTGAACAAATGCAACATAAAACTTGATTTTTAAAAACTTTCATTTTTTCTGTATACTTTTTGTATTTTTCCCGAAGCACACTCCTGTGTTCGAGATAATCCATCATTTTAAACAAAAGCCGACCATATGTTTTTTTCTACTTTTAGTTAAACAAAAGCCGATCATGTTTTTTTTCTACTTTTAGTTAAACAAAAACCGACCATGTTTTTTTTCTACTTTTAGTTAAACAAAAGCCGAATATATGTTTTTTTTCTACTTTTAGTTAAACAAAAACCGACCATGTTTTTTTTCTACTTTTAGTTAAACAAAAGCCGAATATATGTTTTTTTTCTACTTTTAGTTAAACAAAAACCGACCATGTTTTTTTTCTACTTTTAGTTAAACAAAAGCCGAATATATGTTTTTTTCTACTTTTAGTTAAACAAAAGCCGAATGTATGTTTTTTTCTGCTTTTAGTGAAGCGTACCTAGGCCGACCCGGTGCACATTGTCGTGGTCTATTGGCTCGGATCCGAGATTGTCTCTTATCTGGCGACTCAATTTCTCCTGCTCCTCCGGAAACTCGGCCAGTGCTTGCATGGTCCAGAGCAACTGGGTGGCAGTTGTGTCCAGTCCCCCACTGAGGACTGCAGAGAGATTGCACTTCAGCTTCTCCTCGTCTGCGTCAGTAGCTAAATAGACCCGTGAAATGTTCACCTCAAGTTCAATCCAAAATAACATTACATGAAAAAATATCCCATTCTTAAGATTCAGCCGGTAAGATATGTGGGGTCTTTTTAATTAGCATGGGGTATTAAGGCATGAGCGATGTTGCTACAAGGGATCTTTTGGCTTGGGATCTTTTGCTGTGGGAGGCTTTGATTGGCATTGTTTTGCCCTGACATAATGGAAAGATGTGATTGTTTACTCAATTCGAACGGAAATTGCTGAGCTCTGACATTAATTTATTGCATTGTGATTGCATGAGTATTCCAGCTTAGACACAAGTTAATTAGACTTTTCGAGAGGGTTTGATATTCCCACTTGTAATGTTTTTTTCATTAAAAAATATTTCATTTTGGATCTCGTTTGGATTATTTGTTGACCTAAATTTTTTTGGAGGGAGGACCTTTTTTTAGGTCGACCAAATTGCCTTTCTGAGCTCTCCCAAATTTCTGAGCTCTCCCGGTGGTGGGACTGAATATAGCAATCTGGAAGAAAAATCTTGATTGTTTTTGACATTGTGTTGTACTTTTTCTGAGAACCCCAATTTTTTTTGTAAGATTTAGTTTAATTATCAACGGCTTTTTAAGAAAAAATTGATTCTAATTTTCAGAATAGCTCACCACTTTTAAGTACTTTCGCCCAGACACATTTCGAGTCGGCCGAGGCTTGCATGGCGCTCTCGGCGAACTGTCGCGACTGCACTAATGTGTTGTCGTAGAGTCTCTTCGCCTCGTTATACCAGAACAACCTCCCAACACTCTTCATCAGGTGTACAGGGCAGAAGCTGAGTGGCTGGAACGTCTCTACAATGATCAAAAACGACAAGTTAGCAAAAAAATGGTCAAAATTTTGTTATATAAGTCGCCAGATATCATTATAGGCCAAAACAATTTTTGTGTGACCCCTAAGTTCTATTATTTTTTGTTTTCTCAACGCTAGTAGGAACAAATTGCAGTTTTAACCTTTTAGTTTAGCTACGGTTTTGTGGCAATACTAATATGGCGATTGGTTGGTTCGTACCTAAACCCAAACTGAAATCGAGGTTCGTGCTTATATTTTGGGTAAATATGATTGTTTTTCTAGAACTTATTGATTATGTTGTTCGCTTTTGCTTTTTTCCCAGTCAGTGTGTATAAAAAAATCTAAATCAACATGTCCTTTTTCTAAACAGGAGGCAAGGATATAAAAATAAGGGCAAATAGCAGACAGAATTTAGACCGACCGAATAGCTTGACGAAACTGTTAGCGTAATTGTGGAACTTGTGGTCGTTAATTGAGTCCTGAGTTACTGTTCCATTTCTCACTCCGTACAGAAGAGCCACAGTGCTTTCGAAAGTGAAGCAGGTGTTACGGAATTTCAGGTCGTCCATAAACCCCTCGTTTTTACTCCTGAAGTACCTCATATGAAATTACCACAAAAACAAACACTCAAGTCTCAGTTTTTTTTTGAAAAATTGTTCAGGCTTGCTGCGCTTCGATAATCTCTGCGCTTAAAACTTCAGTGTTGATCCTTAGCCTGGACAGGGATTTATATTCGCGTACAAAGTCTGGAAAAATCGTATCTCGGTCTCAATTATCTGGAAATTATTCGTGAAAAATTAGCCGCGACATGAAAAAATTAGCCAAAAATTTTTCTACCGCTGGCACCTTTAATTGAGTAAATTAAGTTTCCGAGCTCTCCCAAATCTCCCAAAAGGCACTAAAAAGACCCTGTTGTGATCAAATATTTAAAACGAGCCAAAAAAAGGTGTTTTTAGGCACTTTTTGCAAGGCTTTTTGCGCGTTCTTCCACTTCAAAATTAGTAAATATTTGCCTTTAGAAAAATTTTTGGGTTTGTCAGCCAAAAATGGATATCCCAAAATAGTACAAAGGGGGGACCCTTTGGGTCAACAGGGGGCCAAATCCCTGAGGAAGGGGGCGTAGGATCACATCCAGGAACAAAAATAGGAACTCTCCCACTAAATCCACTACTGGTTCTCCGCTAAGTGCACTTACGTGATTTGATGTATGAGTTGAACGTAGTCTCGGGCCACTTGAGTGACAGTGTGTGTGAATTGTTTGACCTCTTCTGGACTCAACAGGTGTTTCTGCACCAGTTTCCGGTGTGCATGCCACTCTGGCCCATCTGTGCTGAACAGATCTGTTCCTATGCCTAAAAAACATCACAAAACAACTAATAAATCAGTAAGCAAACATTTTCAGTCTAGTAAATCCGTAATCTAGTAAACTGTTTTTGTTCCTTCATATGTTTCTATACCTAAAAGGAATCAAACAACAACTAGCAAGACTGCCCGTATACCAGGGCGAAGCCCTGAATGTTTTGACTGCACTTACGGCGAAATATTTTTTTTCTTCGTTTTTTCTTCCTTCTATATCCCCACTTGCTATGTAAAGTACTAAGGGTGTGTTTAGCATCTCGAATTGTGATAACAGGTTTGAAATGCTGGCCTCAATTCAATTCGGAACGCATTAATTCGCTTCTTACGCGTGTTTTAAATACGCATTATATTGCACCTCAATTATCCCAAAATGTTCTACCTTGCAGTTTTCAAGCCCCGAAACTTACGAAAAATGATTACAACTGTATTTTTTCTTTAAATTTGAGCTTTGAAAATCACAATATTTCTCAGATGGTATAAAAAAATCCGGGCGCTTTTCCAGTTTCCCCTTTTCAAAATACCGAGTTTTATGTTTGTTTTACGTGTTATTACGGCTAAATGAGTGATGTTACGCTGTAAAGTTTGAAGAACAAATCTGTTCACAGTTGTCGATTTGTTTACTGCGCCAAATTTCATTGCATTATGACAACGTTTGAAAAAAAATTTCAAAATTGAATTTGAAAGAATGGACTATGATAAAAAAACCATACCAAGCTTAAATATTCCGCATTTTCTTCAAAAGTCGGAACAAAAAATCAGTGAATGAACTTTTTTGTTCCACTAAATCCGCGAATGAACTATTTTGGAGCCTTAAAACATTTTTTTTTTTGAAAAAAGTAACAAACGAAGACCTTTCCTTAACAGTAACAAACGAAGTAACAAACGAAGTTTTTGTTCCTTAATCTGTTCCTATGCCTAAACAACATCACAAAACAACTAAAAAAGGAAGTAATAAATCAGTGAATAATTTTTTCGTTTCAATAAATCCATGAATAAACTATTTTGTGCCTTAATCTGTTCCTGTTCCTTAACAGCATCACATAACAACAAACAAGACTGCTCGTATCAGGGGAAAACCCTGAATGTTCCGTCTAACTTCCGATGTCTATGAAGCCGTGTTTGCTTTAAGAAAGTTGAAAATTTTTTTCAAAAAAATGAAGAAAATATATACAAAATTGTTGAGCTTTTTTTAAAATCATCCTTCCACTCGCCATATTAATTACAAAGTGACCGTTTTTGCTCTAGACGAAGGAGCTATGACAAATAGCCGGCTTCAACCAATTTGGAAAAACATTTTTGAGGGATTAAATTGCCGCTCGCGCGTTAATTGTCCCAAATTGGCCATAATGGCAATCTTTAAACCCTCGTAATTTTTTTTACCTTATCACTGGTAAAAAGTTTTTTTTTATTTGAGCTTAGGACAACAATACTTTTCAGGCAATTAAAAAAAAATTCGTCAAAAATTTTTATTTAAAAACGTTTTCGACATTTGTCTTATTTAATTTCGACATTTGTCCGATGAAAAACCAACCGGAGCACAAATATTCCGTTACTTTCATTACGAAATGGGAAGAGTTACTTTCGTTACGTACAATAAAAACTGTGAATAAACTTTTTTCGTTCCTTTATCTGTTCCTATGCTTAAAAAGCATCAAACAACTAATAAATCAGTGAATAAACTTTTTCATTCCAATAAACCCGTGAATAAAATATTTTGTTCATCAATCAGTTCTTATGCCTAAACAGCATCAAAAAAAAACAAAAAAATCAGTGAATAAACTATTTTGGAGCTTTAAAACATTTTTTTGGGGAAAAACTAATGAGAACTTAAAAAAACTGCGAAAGGGGTTGATAACAAAAACAAACATGAAAGAACATGTATCATTAAAAAAAGCTTATATCTCATTAAAACAAATTTTGGATAGATGAAGACATTTAAGCAATAAAGTATGAAGATTAGGAGTAAAAATTTGCCAAACACTTACGTCATTGGTTGGCTGACGTCATTGATTGGCTTTATGTTTTCAATGAACGAGCGTTTAACGATTCTTCAGACGACGATCATTAGCACGAAACTTGTTTTTTTTTATTTAAAAGTTAAACTTTTTTCAATTTAAATACAAGTGAAAAAGAACCCATAACAATTTCTGAAACTGCATCAAGTTACTTAAAAACTCAGTATAAAGCCTAATATCAGACAGAAACCGCAGTTTTAATCAAAAACGGAATCAAAAAAGGATTGATTTGATGACTTTTTGATAAATTTGTCGAATCAGCATATAAACAAGCAGTCAACTGACATCAAACTGCACCTTTTGTCATTAGGTAGAATTATTTTTGACAAAAAAAAACAGAAAATGTTGATAAAACTGAACATCAAGGAAAGGTTAATTTTGCTGTATATTGAAGTTTACATACTTCTTAGACATAAAGTTTTTTTTTTAGTTTCCGTGTTCGCGAAACAACTGGTTTATGAAGCTCTCATGCACGCTCTGGAGTTCTAAAATTAGGCAACACTGCTCGTAGATATAATTTCAAAAACATTCTTATAGGCACAGGCAGAATAAACATCCAAAAATGGTTGAGAACGCCATTAACAAGCTAACTAGACTGCTTGCATCAGTTTAAAGCCCTGAGTGTTCAGATGGCCTTTAGATCTACACCCACACGATATTTAAAGTTCATTCTGATTCATATAATTAGCGTCTACTAACGTATGAACAAAACAGCGTAGCGTTGAATCTTCTGACTGCCTGTTACCATGGAACATTTTTTGTTCAACTTTAATAAATAATTTAAACAATGCAAACCTTTTGGTTGATTGTTCTGTTTTGTTTATTTTATCCCCCCAGACGCTACGGCGTAAACAAAATATTTTTTTTTGTATCTGGTAACAAATTAACAAGAGCAAATTGGTTTACAAAATTGGCGTCTTTTTGTTGGAGAGACCGAGGAAAAACAATTGATGAAAACTAAACTCAGTTAATTAAAATTGAGTATTCAAACATTTCTAAGAAACCGTAAACTTCAAGGTAAGCAATGAAATCAAGGCTATTAAAATCTAAATTAACCAAATGAAAAATAAGCAGACAAACGAGTTTCGAACTTTGTCAGATTTGCGACGCAAAAATTATTTGATACAAAGTTTGAAAAAATTTATCATTAAAAGATACCAATTTTAAAATACTCGAAGGATACCGGTTGAAACAATTATGTATTTCATATCTCCACGAATTCGGAACAAAAAGGCCCAATTAAAAGACCCTCAAGTGAATTTGGAATTGTATTTCTGGGTGCTAGGTAAACAAAACGACAGACCATTGAGACGACAAGACATTAAGACAAATAAGCGTTATTAATGTAAAATGAACAGTTCGAATTTAGGCGGTTAAAGTTTATCAGAAATACAATGTGTAGTGTCGTCTTAAGTCCCGTTAAGAAAAATTGTCCTCTTGACGGCTGTCTTCTTATTTGCTGGTGACCATATTTCTCAGCAGGATTGAATCGCCGCCTAGTTGCGTTGAAAAACGAAACTTTTTAAGCGGTTTAAAAATCGCAAGTTGGCTAAACTGGCGTTAAAAATCTCGAATTGGCTAAGCTGGAAGTTTTTAAGGCAAATTTTAGAAAAAAAAGATCACACTTAAAATATCTTGTTCGATTTAAGCTCAAAGCAAAAAATGTCTCTTCTCTTCTTTCGAAATCGGAAAAACCTAAGTTTTGCTTCAATCATAACTTTTGCTTCAGACAAATTTCAGTTTCCTTTTCAATCTTGCATTTTGATTGGAGCTTTTTAAAATGCACGGGAAAATTTCATCTGAAATCTTCTGTTGATGTTTTTTTTGTGCTCGAAACGAACAAATCTTTCACCTGCGAATTTTTTTTTGGAAAACTAAAGTGCTATGAATATTGGGATTCAAACCATTTTGGCACAAGTATATATAGTTACACCACACACATACACACACTAGAGAATTGTAAAATTATAGGAATTTGAAAGAAAAGAGAAATTGTAATTTGCCTCACCTAAATCTGACTGTATTGCCTGAATGTTGTCGTTAAGGTAGCCCGCTCTTCTTGGGTATTTGTCTTCATTTTTCAAAATGTGTTTAATCAAGTTTTCGTCTTTGGTGTAGATTATATTGTTTGCTTCTGGTATGAATCTAGTCAAGAAGGAAGGAAGGGGTTGAATTGCCACCGTATTTGTACCCAGCTCGTCGTAAAGTGCTCCCATGTTTTGCAATGCATCGCGGAATGAGTTAGGCTGAAATCATTTCAACGCATTTCCAGAAAATTCCAGCAAAAAATTACCCTCCCGATCAATAGAAGAGTTCTTTCGAGTGTATTTAGTGTAACCGACACTTGAAAACGGACCTTTTAGATTCATTGATGCTTTTGACAGGCAGTGTTTGATCATATTTTTGTCCAATAGTTTTTTTGTTTTCTTAAGACAATAATGAGTTAATATGTATTTGACTGCCAGAAAATGATTTATACAAAATATTATATTTTGATGTGTTTTCGGCAAATAAATATCGCGGCTATATTTGTACCCATGATGTTAAGGGGATTCAAAAACATTCTCTTTGCTAATTAAATTATTTATTAAATATTATTTTGTTAATTTATGATTAATTAAACTCCAGAGAAAGTTGTATTGAACTGTAATCACGGAATACAGAACCAGTAGTTAAGCATGCCTGGAATTGGTATTTGATAACGAGTTTTTTTTTGCAAAATGAGGGCTTGTGAAAAATATATCGGTGAAAAAAATTTAAATTTTTCAAACCTTAAGCACAAGATGAAAGTGGCCGAAGGGTCCCATTCTTCGAGGAGATTTGATGAGAGGACTGTTTGTGTTCATGTTATTACTGCTGCTGCTGATACCGCTGGCAGGGTTGGGATCATCTTGGCGAAGGGGGCACTGCTGAGACTGGGAGGGGAAGGGGGAGAGGAGGTTGGGCACTGCTTTGACAGGACACCTCTTGACTGATGCATCGAAGAGAGATTTAGATAGCGCCATTGTAGTGTATATCAATAGTTGACTCGTCTGTTTTTGATGCCTAAATATAGCTGGCTATAACCTAGACATTATAACTTTTCGTTATCATATCATATCATGTCATATCATATCATATCATATCATACCATATCATATCATATCATATCAAATCATATCATATCATGGGTCTAGGACAACAAGCCGACGGGACTTCAAGCCGAAGGGACTTCAAGCCGAAATTAAAACTTTACAAGCACCCCAAAATGCTATTTTATCATCTGCAAAATGTTGCTTTTCTAAAATTTTGGCAAGTTTAGTCCATAGTAAGCGTTATTCATGACAATGCACCACTTGTGATTCGCATCCGTTAATAACATCAGCCGGTTTTTGAAATGCATAAATTATAAACATGAAAAATGCCTTCAACCATGTTTTACTTTTCAACTTTCCGGAACATCATTTGGAGGCTTAAATTATATGCAAACGCCAATAACTAGTGAATAAAGATAATGAAATTCAGAAATTCTTCAAAAAATTTTTCAAATTGTTCATATTTCACGACTTTATAAGGAATTATTCGGCTTGAAGTCCCTAATTTTACAATTCGGCTTGAAGTCCCGTCGGCTTGATGTCCGGCACCCTCATATCATATCATACCACGTTCCATTTTTTAGGTTGTATCCCAAAAAGAGTTTAAGATTTTAACCCTAACAAAAAGAATTCTTTCTAAAAATTTGACCATGAATATATATATGAAAAATATATGAACAAAATATATGACATTCCGCAAAATTTTCTCTTAAATCTGCATTGTCCGCTTTGTTGAATGCCGAAAACTATAGTAAAATGCAAGAATAATTTTGGTGATTTTGAAATAGTTAATACCAGGGGTGGATCTAGCATTTTCTCGAGAGAGGGGGGCGGCTTGTCGCCCTTTTTGTTTGGTCGACAAATTGATTTTCCGAGCTCTCCCAAAGCACTAAAAGACCCTGTTTTAGCCAAATTTTCCGTCTGAAAAATGCTGATCAAAAATCGCGTTTTTTAGGCTCGCGCTCGTCCCTCAAATTTAGTATATATTGGCTCCGAAGGATATCTCAAAATAGTGCAATGAGGTCGCCCCCCCCCCCCCCTAAATCCGCCCGGTTAATACGACACAACTCGCAACAAAAAACAAGTTGCTTTGTCGCTTTGAATCCTGAAAATTATCGCCCAATTGCAAAAACTTAATTTGATAACTCGCAACAAAAAACAACTCGCAAAACCAGACAACTCGCAGACCTTAGGGAAACAGTCTTTTTTTCGCCACATCAATTTATCTCTTGGAATTTGAATTTCATCAAATTCAATTTATCTCTTTAATGATTAAACAAAACAATCTAGATTAGCCAGCAGATATTCAACAGGCCATCACATCTTCAAACCGTCAAATTTTGAAGCCTAAATTACATCAGAATTACATAAATTACATCAGAATTAAGTAACAATTGCATACCAACAGTAAAAAATCTGTGGCTATGTTGCATGAAAATATATATTTTCGGCTTGTTGGAATGGTAATCTCATTTTCGGTCTGCTGGCCCTTCGGCTTGTTGGCTTACCACCAGATGATCGACACACACAAAATTCACGCACGTTAAACCAACCGTGCCAAACAGGGGCGGATTTAGGGGGGAGGGGTCTCCGGACGCTTCAGCAAACTGAAAAGACTTTTACCTCAGCAAACTGAAAAGACTTTTAAATTCGTACCTTTTTGTCGGTAAAAGCAGTCAACAGAATACTATTGTGCAATCGTGTAAGACTGAATAATTATTATTCTTTGTTCTTCTGAAATGAAAGTTGACGTTTTGAGCGCTTTAAAGTTACCGAATGCAAAGGGAGTAATAAATGTCATTAATAAATAATAAAAGCCTAATATTAATAAGTTAAATTCCAAATATATGTTGTTATTTGAATCCAAAAGATGTTACTATAATTAATTTTTATTAGCTCCTTGAAAACCACATGAAACCATGGAAATTTTCGCTGAAAATCACGTGGCGATAAACTTGAGACAAACAGACTTCATAAACTTTGCCATTCTGGAATTTCTAATTCAGCCTTAATTCGATTTTGTGCTGAACTCAATGAACTTTTTTGGTCGACAGACCGAAGTATTTTAAAAATAGCATCAATTATTGCCAGTTAGTATAAAAAAGTCAGACTTGGCATCTTAACTCAATGGGTCTCAGTTCGATTTACGATTTCCAGACCTTTCTGAACAAAATAAGTTCAAATTCATTGCTATTTTTTCTCACAATGCAAAAGTTTCAAGTCCACTATTTCAGATCAAAGTTTTGAAAAAGTTTGACCAAAAGTGCTAATCGTACAGTTTTCCTATATGGAAAAATGTTAATCATACACTTTTCATGCAATTCCATAAAAACAGAAAATTGCATGAAAGATCTATGATTAGTGATTTTTCTTATCTGGAAATTGTATGACTAGCATTTTTCCATGAACCAAAAAGGATCTACTTAACAATCTCCCCCCTCATTCAAGAAAGGGGGGCGGGAGGTTGTTAAGTAGATTACTTGCAGCGGATTTTCGACCAATCAGGATGCAGCAAGACTCGAATTTACATACAACGCTCTAGTGCAATTTTACTGTTTTTATTTACAGAGGCGGAGATTTTTTAGTAGATACAGTGGGAGGGGGACTGTTAAGTAGATCCACCAAAAAAATGATTTTTTTTTTCATTTTAATTTATCAAATTTTTTTGATTGTATTCGTAACCGAACACAAGTGAAATTACCTTGGTTACTCAAAGTAGACTAACTAAAGGCTTGCCCGTCTTGCATTAAAAACGCATTGGAAATGGATTAATTCTGTTTTATACAATTAACATGAAGAAAAAATTGTCAACAGTGATTACTTTCAAAATTTCAATTTTTTAACTACCAGACATTGATCAAGGCATGCATAAACTTGCCATACAAAACAAAATAGGAGTTTTTAGCGTTTTTGAAAAACTTAAAAAGCAAAAAGGGAAAAAATCTAATATTAGTGTATCCAGGACTACTTTATGCACACAAAAATTTTTTTAAGTTTTGCATGCAATTTCAAAATTACTTGGAAAAATTTTTTGTTGCCGCCATCATAAAAGTGCTAAACATACTTTTTCCAATAAGGAAATTGTATGATTAGCACTTTTTGACAAAAAAAAACTTTCTTTTTTTGGTACAATACACCGAATTTTATGCCAAAACAAGAAAAAAAAATTCTTCGAAATTTCGGTGACACCAATTTAGCAAAATGTATGAAATTTGCATGATTACTATTTTTTCTTAGAATTAATTTATGAAAATTATGGAATTCTATGGCTAGCTTTTTTGGTCTATGGGTCAACCCGGGCATATAGATCAGTAATTTTTGGAGAGGCGAAGACAGGGGATCCCACTTCCCCTAGGTTACCTAGTAAAGACGAATTTTCACCCCTTTAAAGAAAGTCATGGTTAAGTACATGTAATTTTTGTACCTAGTAACGAATCTCCTCCTTTTCACAAAAGGGAGGAATCGTTAAAGAGATCCAACAGTGATTGGGCTGCAATGCGTTTTGGTGTTCCCAAAAGACAACTTTTAGCCGGTTTTCGATACTATTTTTGAACATTTGACGGATTTTTAAAGGTTTGCACTATTAATCTGGCGGATTTTTTTATTTAATGCACAAAAAAAACGACTTTTTGTTGGCATACTCTATTCGAAAGCTTTGAAAAATTTGAATTAAAAAGAAACCTTTGTTGGCTTAAAAGCTGTGCGAAATTTGTTTCTTATAAAAAACGAGTTTTTCAGATATTTTTTAAGCAAAAGAAAAGACACATTTTCTGTAGAGCACTTCAAGAAACATTTTTCTTTATTTCTCCCACTTTGCAGAAAAATCAAAATTGAACAGAAAAACAGAAAACTTTAGACTTTAAAAACTGAACTAAAAAAATTAAATTGATGGTTAAGCTAGTACAATTTGACAGTAAGTTTACCTGGATTTTAACAATCTAAAAAAACTTGAATTCGGATATGTATACGTTTAGGGCAATAGGTGATAATAAAATCATAAAAAGTTTTTGAAAAAATATTGGAAAAAGTCTTTACTAAGGAAGTTACTGAGGAAGTTTTAACTACTCACTTGTTCGGAGAAGGTTTATTGAGAAAAATGATTAGTCAATTGAAAATAGTCAATTTACGGCTGGTAATTGGGAAGCAATTTCTGTGGAAACTTTTGAAGGATAAAAATAGTTAACGTGACTCCCTCCTTGATTTAACTGATGTTTCGGTGCAATTAGAAATGCGTCATAAAAAAATGAATACGAAATACGACCTTTCCAGTGAAGGAAGTAATCTAAAAGTACTTAGTAGACACTGATACGAATAACGAACTTGAATTAACTTCAGACATGTTAAATGCAAAATATAAATTAGTTCAGTTAAGTTCAGAAATTGGCGTCTCAATCTTAAATCAAAGTGGTTTAAGGGTTTCATTATTAAGACCAAATAGGGCTGAATGGTACCGATAATGGGAGCAACTGGTATTCTGAGATAGCAACAAAGATCTTGTCTAGCTGTCTCGAGGTATATTAGCTGAAAGCAAACTCAAATGATGATTTTCACCAAAAACAAGTTTCACTCTTTCTGCGGTAATTCATTTTTTCGTGTAAAAACTTCCTTTTTTGGCGAAAATTTTGATTATTATCAGAAAAAAATCTCCGAGTCAGTGCTGAAAAAGAAAAATTTTTTAAGACTAGGAACTGGAGTAAAGAACAATTTTGAAGTGTTTAAAATATACTAGTTCAAAATTCAGATAAATTGTTGATTCAAAATTGGTCAAAATATTATTGGTCAAAATTAGGTTGAAATTTCACTAAATGCAACGAAATTTTACTTCAAAAGTATCATCAAATATCTAATCAGCTTGAAAAATGAAGACCAGTAAAATTACTTTAAAATTACATATATAAAAGTCTATAAACAAAAACAGAACACCATGTTTTAATATGGTTACATATTGCATTTAGTTTGTATTTCAGTAGAGTAAAACTCTTCTTTTTTCTTGAACGATGCAGTGATGTTGTCATGATTCCGTAATTTCATTGGCAATGAGTTCCATTTTAGGACGTCAGTTGAAAAAAAAAATTTTTGTGGAGAAGCAGTTGATTATTTATAATCAAACTTGGTTTATTTACTAAGGTAGTTAATTCATTAAATAGCTGTCGGTAAGTTCTTCGCATTTTTTGTTGCATTTAGTAATTCAAACTTGTGCAAATATTGAATAACTAGTGCAATATTTGAAAAAACTAGTGCAAGATTTTTTCTAGAAAACAATCAACCACAACAAACTCTTAAAAAATTACGTGAAAACCTTTCAAAGCAAAAATTTTTCAAATCTGTGTATTTCGTTCAGTTTTTCCATTTAGGTTTTATAATAGACCAGCAACAGGACACATTGCATCTCGAAACTATTTATAAAGAGGCGGATCTAGAATTTTCTAGAGGGGAGGGGCGTTATTTTAAAAAACATTTTATAAGTCGAAAAAGACTATAAGTTGACAAAATTGTCTGCGCCTCAGGCAAATTTTCAAGAAAAAAAATGGGTGAAAATTGCCGTTTTTTGGTCAATGCTTAATGTGGGGTAATGAGTTCAAATTTGGGTGTGTTCATCTTGGATGTTAAGTTTGAGAAGAACGCAGAAGTTAACTAATTGTGAGTGGGCTTAGAAATAAATCGAAAAAACTGTGAGTAATGCCGAAAATTTGAGATTATACTCCATTGGTTTTTAAATGGACTAAAACCGTTTCAACTTCTTGAAAAATAATGGATTATGATATTACAATGAACTAAAATCGATTGCGTGGTCCCAAGGTATAGTTATAATCGTTTATAATGGCAACTTTTTTGACCACAAAAATCGGTTATATTCCATTATAATCCATTCTTTTTCGGGAAATTAAATCAATTATAAGCCATTTAAAATCCATTATAATGGATTATGATAGATTATAGTCTCATTATGAGGCCAAACTGTGCACTGGATATGCGCACAATTTTGGATTCCTGGATGTATGTTCCTAGATTCCATAGACAAATCTTTAAACATGTTCCAAAATGTAAGTGGATTCCACTTAGAAAGCTTTCATGGATTCCGCGTACAAATACATGTAACGTAAATTTTGTCGGCACATTTTTTGGGCCGCGGACTCTGCAACAAGCGAATATAGCTAGATGCTCTGGATTCCGCAACTGTAATTGGATTCCGCAAAATATAAGTGGAATCCGCAAATGTAAGTGGAATCCGCAAATTTTGTAAGCGGAATCCGCAATTGTAAGCGGATTTCGCAAACTGTAAGTGGATTTAGAATTTTGTTTATTACTGAACTTGCATATGAACAATTGAAAACTACAGCTGGAATTCTTATCTATAGCAATGCGGAATTCAAAGGCAAGCACTTAACCATTGTCAGCGGAAGCCACGAAGAAATCTCGAAACATTTGTTAACTAAATCGGTGGATGTCACCTTTTAATATTTTGGAAACAAAACACCAATTAAGCTCAATTTTTGGAATCATTGGGTTGAGAGTGTATGGAAATGCAACACAGCATATCGCCCATCTACGTCAGTATTTGGGATTGCGTCAATCCCAAACACTGATTTTGGAAGCTTAACAACAAAAATTTAGGAAGCTTAGCATCAAGCGAATTTGGAAGCTTAGCAACGAGCGAATATAGTTAGCTGTTCTGGATTCCGCAACTGTAAGTAGATTCCACAAAATATAAGTCGAATCAGCAAATGCAAGTGGAATCTGCAAACTTTGTAAGCGGAATCCACAAAATAAAGCCGATTTTACAAACTGTAAGTGGATTCAGAACTTTATTTGTTACTGAACTTGAAGATGAACAATTAAAAGCTACAGCTGGAGTTCTTATCTATAGCAATGCGAAACTCAAAGGCAAGCACTTAACCATTGTCAGCAGAAGCCACGAAGAAATCTCAAAACATTTGTTAACTAAATCGGTGGATGTCACCTTTTAATATTTTGGAAACACAACACCGAATAAGCTCAATATTTGAAGTCATTGGGTTGAGAGTGTATGGAAACGCACACAGCGTATCGCCCATCTAGGTCAGTATTTGGGATTGCGTCAATCCCAAATACTGATTTTAGAAGCTTAAGAACGATTATTTTCAGTATTTGTAATCATTGGTTTTAGAGTGTATGGAAACACAGCACACAGCATATCGCTAGTCTAGTTCAGTATTTGGGATTGCGTCAATCCCAAATACTGATTTTAGAAGCTTAATGCCGAATATTTTCAATATTTCTAATCATTGGCTGCAGATTTTTTGGAAATACAACGCACATCATATCGCCGAATTAGGTCAGTATTTGGGACGGCATAAATTCCAAATACTGGTCAGTATTTGAGATTCCATCAATATCAATTAATGATGATCTAGTAGATTCCGTTTCTAATGAATTGAGATCGAAATTGAGATCGAAGTTGATAGAATTTGAAATCGAAGTTGGGTTGACAGGAACTGAGAGCAAACTTTTGGTATTTCAACTGGTAGCTGATCATTGTAGTAACTCAGATTGATTTTTTTTGGTGACCAGTAATTAAAAGATAAAATTTTGATCGCTATGCTACACATATACATATCTGTAAACGGAATCCGCAAAAAAAATACTGATTCCACTAACTTTTTGCTGACTCTGCTTACAATTTGCGGATTCCGCTTACAGTTGCGGAATCCGCAACAGATCAATTTAACTTTACAAATGTCTTATTATTGGGTTGTAGATTCCAAAAATTATTCTGGATTCCGCAAATACGGTTGCGGATTCCGCAAAATCGCCTAATTTTGTAGCGATTTTGAGCGGCTCAGTGTTTTAGGCATTTGTTTGTGGAAACCAAAACAGCAAAGAAGATCAAAGAAAAGTCGCAATATTGCAAATTCCGCGACAAATTTGATTTTGGCCTGTTGCGTAATCCGCTTACAATGCACAGAATATACAGTTTGGCCTCGGAATGTTCTATAAAATTTGTCCAAACTTTCAGCAATTTTTATCCATAGAACTTCGCTGCGGGTTGTTCGAATTCCTGAGAGAGAAAGGGCGTCCCTCAACCTTCTTCCTAAAACCGCCCCTGTTTTCATATCTTTACTTATTTTCTTTCAGAGTTGTCTATCTATTTTTAGCTGACACCACCAAAACTAAAAAAAATTAATCGCCATAGTTTACCCAAAAACAATGCAAATGTATTTTTTCTGAACAATCGTGCACTTGCTTAGAAAAAGTGTTAACACGTCGATTGTGTTTCACACAAAATTGATTTGTTGATAGAAACATTTGATTGTGGATCAGCTTATTTTTCCAAAAGTGTTTGCTGTTAATTAATCATAAAAAAAGAGTCTGTAAAAAAATTTTGAACATCCACTTCAAAAGTCTGCTGGTTCTGGTTCCGAGCGTCACAGGTCAGTTTAAATTGCTTTGGAAAAATTTGATAAAAATGAAGCTTTGTTTTTTTCTGGCAAACGTTTTTTTTCGTTTTCCTTTTTAGTTACTCAGTGAATCGTTAAGAAATGAAAGAGATGTTTCAGAACGATTTGACTATTATAAAAAAAGTTTTGCTGAAAAACTTCAAAATTTGTTTTTCTAAATTATTCTTTTGGTTAATCAAGAAATTAAAAAATAATTTGCATTAGCTTTCCAGAGTATAATATGTTCATAAAAATATACATTAGTATCAAAAGTAATATCATAAAAACACCAATAAACAAATAATGTCATGAATAATGTCAAATAATGTCAACAAATGAAAAACACCAACAAACAAACAAATAATGTCATGCTGATTGACTAAAAATGGCGCCACAATGATTTTTATCATAAGCAATTTAAGATACCCTTCTAAACAGGTTTAGATTGTTTGTCACTCCAGCTCAAAAGCTTCCAGTTGAACAGTAGTTCCACCTGGTTGTCATTATAACCAGCTAGATATAACTTCGAAATCGGCGAAATGCCTTGTACAAATGTCTGTTACAGTACACGTAGAAAACACAACACAAATTAAAATGCATCAAATACATTATTTCACACCATTTCAACATCTGGTTGAAAATGTCTCTGGAAAAAATGTGTTCAACTAAATGGAAAATTTCCAAGAACTCTAGCACAATTCGAGGTGTATGGATTGCCAGAAATACCATCGAAATGCAGAAAAAGGAAAACGTCACTTTATGTCGACCATGTCTATTGCGTCTTATTCTCTTCGCGGTGTTCGGCCAAGAGCACGAATTCTTAGAAGACGAGGTCCAAAATGCTTCGTCGTCATCATGATGTTTTTCCACGACAGCTTTTGTCGGATTTTGAGCAACACTCTTGTTGTTTTTGCCTACGGATCCGAAAATCAAACTTGCGAAGCGTACTCGAAATATTGAATCCAAAGGGCGTAGCAAACTGTGATGTTTACTGCAGCAACAGCTTGACTCAAATCCAAGGTCCGCACAAGTGCAGGACGATCTGTTTCCGCGGGCTAGTTTTGATTCATCAAATCTAGTGTCGGGATAAGATTTTGATCGATCGAGTGAACGGACTTTTGAATTGTCGTTGCATGAAATTTCAACCGGTACATCAAAATCAAGACTGATTTCATCTTTATTTCCATTATTCGAAGTTAGAGTGCGCTCGTTTGCAGTTTCAAGTTTCCCAGACGCTGATAGAAGAAGCGCGGTAGAAGCGCTCAAAGTTTTGTTAGACATAAGAGAATATGTTTCGGCGCTTCTTCCTGGCTTTAAAGTTTCAGAAGTCTCAAAAAAGTAGCGTTCAGAATTTTCTGCTCTTTTGTCGCAATCTGAGCTGAGGTCTTCTTGTATGCTAAAACATGATGATGGTAATCAATGAAAAACATCATTTTTTCCAATTTTTTAATCAAAATGTTCTATGATTTTTTCTAGAAAAGGGGACAGCATTAAGCAAAAAATTGAAATAGTGGCTAGTCAATCGTGGTAGTTACAGCTGATAATTGTGCCTAATTTGTGAATGAGTTTTTGGATGCAATTTTTTGCTAGAAGTTTATCTGTGTTCAAAAAACCGTGTTTTTTATGACTTAACCTAAAAATTTGCTTCTGATATAATTTTTTGCCTCATCTTCTGAATTAGGAAAGCAATTAAAGAAGAGCTCAAATTTTTTCATCCAGAAACAGTATAACAGGAATGGTTTCCAGAAAAGATTGGTTTCTCATGAACCCAATTTTTTAAAACCATTTTGCCATTCTTTTTCATGATTTTAGTAGTGTCTGGAAGCAGTTTTGAGTCGATCATCATCAATACAGAGCCAGCACTCACGTTCTAATTCTTTTTTAAAGTCCGTAACAGGAAAAAATTGAAAAGTTAGATGCTCAAATCGACCGGTGTCTACTGGACTCTAAATTTGCTGTTTATGTTCTACTCTGAGTATAACAATCTTGAGTGTCGAAAAATAACAAACTTTGTTTGATTACTTAATTTGTTATTTTTTCGACTTCTGAAAAAAGCGGCTTATTTGTGTTAGTTTTTGTGGATTATCTGGACTTGTGAATAAATGCTTGTGATGGTTTTTTTTGTTCTGTTAACTTTTGGCAGTTGAAATGATAATTATTACCAAAAAACAAAACTTTTTTCTTGTTAAAGATATCAGCTTTTTGAGCTCAAATGTAAAAAAATACTTCAACTTCAAATATTTTTCGAAAAATTCAGGGGGTATAAGAAAGGCCATTTTTGCCTGGGGCCGATCTAGGATTTTCTTAAGGGTGGGGGCGGATTTTCGAAAAACTTCAAAAATTTTGATGACCTTTTTTTAGGTCGACCAAATTGAATTTCTTAGCTTTCCTAAATCACTATAAAAACCCCATTGTCACCAAATTTTTTGCGCCGCAGTCAAATGTTTGAAAAACAGGCTAAAAATTGCGTTTTTTAGATAATTTTTGGAAAATTTCGACAGAAAAATTGCGTTTTATCTGCACGCGCTCCCCCCTCAAAATTAGTATATATTGGCGCGGAAGTTGGCTTTAGAAATTTCTTAGGGTCCGTCACCAAAAATGGATATCTCAAAATAGTACAAAACGGGGACCCTTTGGGTCGGCAGGGGGTCGAATCCCTGTGTTGTGATTTAGTATTTTAGTATGTCTTAACCTTGACCTTTATCGATTAATCAAGTACCAGCTAACGTCTACTCTACGAATTCCAGTGGACTTCGAGTCACTAGTTGCTCTTTTTAGACCACAGTCAGTTTTAATTCACACATTACTTTTATTCCTTTTAAACTTAGTTAGATAACAGAATTACCAGTGGTAACTTCCTATTTTTATTATGGCGCAGTCAACAACTGATTCGAATCTGCGGGGAATACCTGCCTTTTGCCCAAACCACACGGTAGAACCTCCCACCCAATGGAACAACTGGATAGACCAGTTTCACCTGGCTATCATTGCGAAGGAAAATCTAGATGTCTAAACGTTACCAATCCTAGAAGGCGCCCTGGATTCAGAAACTGACCAACAGAGGAAAGCTAGAGAGGCCAGGAATAATGAGACTAGGCGAGTCTACGAGCACGCAGAAGATGAAATACTAGCAGAAGAGAAACGAAAATACGGAGAAATGAGGAGATATGAGACCGACAAAAAATTAAGATCAATCCTATACTTGGCCCTAGGAGCGGAAGGAAAGAGAGTGTTTGCTCAAAAACACCCAAGGGTGAAAGTCCTAGGAATCTCGTTCAAAGAATTTTTCGAACTACTAGAAGCTGCGTTTATCAAACTGACAAATATAACGTTTGAACGATATAAATTACTAAGCAGGAAACAAAAGTATAGAGAATCCTACGAACAATTTTGGGGCGCACTATCAGACTTAGCAATATCATGCGAAATTGGAATCAACGCTGAACAGGAGTGGATCAGAGATGTATTTATTTTATACATGAAAAATTGTAATGAAGAACCCTCTCGGAAACTCTTAAACCAGTGGATGCATTCAACCAAGCAGTCATCGTTGAAAAAGGCTACTACAACCATCTGAAACTAACAAATATGACTAGATCATTCAACACGACAGGAAGTAGCGGCAGAGTGAATAAAAATTTAAAAAAAAAGGAACCAAGCTTGAACATAGAAAGATCAAATACTTGTATGAAATGCGGGAATGCGTTTACCAAGGGTCATCTGAATGTGTGTCCGGCGAAGGAAATAGTTTGTAATATTTGTATATATAAAGGACTTTTTGGAAGACTGTGTAAATTGAAAGGAAGAAAACCCGCTGCTTATATACTGTAGAAGAATCTGTAAATAGTCGAATTGTTCATATTCCCGAAAAGACCTTCAAGCAAGAAGCGAAGAAAATTTTTGCGGTGTGATTAACGCGTGGACCGAAGAGGGGATCAGTGACAACGACGACTATTCCGTTCTTAACATCAGAACCATCTATGACACCAATGGCTTGGAAACCAAGAAATTAATTAACATCGGACTGGGAGACGATTAATCTGAACATTCCAGTGGATTCTGCGAGCCCAGTGAGTTTTCTGAAGCAAAAGGTCCGGCACGAAATGAAGTTGAGAAACCCACAATTGAAAATACACCCAGTAGACAAGAAGACTAGAAAAGAAAAGTATACTGCGGGTTTACCAATGAAACAATCAGCATCATCGAGAAAGTTCTAGTGAGAATACAATCCAATGGATGGACCGCGGACGAAACTCCATTTTTTATCACTTCTGGACATGAGAGGAATATCTTGGGTAACGATAATTTACCACGAATTGGAATCAAAATAGCTCAACGACAGCCTCTACTACCCGTCAGCAACGTAACACTCCCCGAGTTGTGTAAGTTAAGCAATCATTCAGACACAATTCTTAATCTGTATCATAAGTACAAAGGATTATTTAACAGAGTAGGGAAAATACCATTGGACAGAAAAATTAATCATTTCCACTCTCCATTCAAACCTATTCAAACCAAAGGCAGAAGAGTTCCCTGCATTTATTAGATAATGTAAAGATGGAATTAAATAGAATTGAAAAAAGGGGCATGTTGTGAAGTTAAACAAATGCGATGAAGACTGTTTTATAAGTCCAATAGTGATAACAAGAAAAAAAGACGGTAGTATCAAGTTGGCATTAGATTCGAAACTATTAAATAACCAGATATTCAAGAACAAATAACAAATGCCAAACATACACGAGCTCATCGACAACATAGCTTTCCAACTTTCCAGCAAAGATTCAGGGGAAGTTTGGTTTAGTAATTTTGATCTAAAAAATGCGTACAGTCAACTACAAGTATGTACAGACACTAGCAAACAGTGCAATTTTAGGATTGTAGGGGGTGAAACCATCGGGACCTATAGGTTTTTAACGGGATTTTACGGACTAGGCGATATGCCAAACGAATTCCAGAGGGTGATGGATTCTTTATTGAAAGACATTCCTTTTACCAATTGTTATATCGACGACATTTAAATAGCTTCGAAAGGATCATTAAATGAACACAAAACGATATTATCAAAAATTTTAGACATCTTGGATAACAAGAAAATGGCGGTAAAATGGGAGAAATGTGCAGTTTTCTAAAACGAAATAGTGTGGCTGGCTCAATCAACCAATATATGAAGTTCGTCCCGAACTTGTCAACCCTAAGTTCCCCCTTACGACCACTTCTAGTAACAAAATCAGTTTACCAATGGAACGACGATCACACGAAGGCGTTCGAAGAACTCAAAAACATATCGTCAACATTACAGAGAACAAACACTTTGACATAAAAAGGATGTCAAGATTAAAAACAGACGCTTCACATAGCGGTCTGGGAGCCACTTAAGAACAATGGGACGGGGAGAATTGGTTAACAATAGCATTCGCTTCCCGATTTTAAAATAGCCACGAAACGAAATAATCTACAAACGAATTAGAATTGTTGGGAGTAGTCTGGGCTACAGAGCATTTTAAAAACTACTTGTATGGCGCTGATTTTGAAACTGTAACGGACCATAAGGCATTGTTATCAGCCTTAAATGCCAATCATAGCAACAAAACTATGCACAGCAGACTAACCCGTTGGGTAAATCGACTTTTAGCATTTAATTTCAAGATCAAACACATACCGGGAAAAGAAATGGGATTTACAGATCTACTGTCTAGATTACCTTCAGGAAAAGCCCTCCCAACCTCAAATTACGATAGCGAATTGGTAGTGGCAACAGTTAAAAAGAATGTGGAAAACCTCTCTGTAAATATTGACCGTAAAAAAAATTATTGTAAAAAGAACGAATTGTACAATCTAGTGGATGTAACTACTATTAGTAACTTGGATTGTAATAATCCAATGGGCGGAAAGAAAGAATTAACGCTAAGCATCCAACGGTCGTTCTTCTCGAAAATTCTGAATTACGTCAACGACACAATTAGAATTTGTAATTCCAATCACTCGCGTTCAGAGTCCTGTACAAGCGGTTGTGTTCCCTTAAATCTTTCGAAATTCGATTTTATTTATTTTTACTTGTCAGGTAAAACCTTCTTATTTTTTCTTGCCCAGTCACTATTATCAGTTATTCAGTCCATAAGCTCAGAAAATAAAAAGCTGTTAGAAGATTTCCTCACATCGGTGAACTTGCTAAAAATTTCCGTCAGGGCAGAAAATAAAGGAATTTTACTGAACTTCAACAACGATGTAATGTCGGACATCCACAAAAAACTACTGACCAAATATAAGAGAGATCTCAAGTTGTTAGACAATCCGTTATCCCTCACCGATCATTGCTCGAACAAACTAATCAGACTCATGACGGACGAGGAAAAAATCCTCAAGGATGTGAAGAAGGCGGTAGAAGAAGGCAGGCCATTGGATAGATTCGGAGCCTACCTAAAGAATTTTCAGAGAGACATCCATGTTAAAGAAAGATTGTTATTTAATGATAACAAACTGATAGTTCCAGCAGGTCTGAGGTCGCCATTCCTGTCGCTACTACACGAAACTCAACCAGGTCAAATCGGAATGAAATCTCTGGCAGAAAACATTTGGTGGCCACATGTGTACAGAGATATTTACTACCACGGAAAAAACTGCATTCAGTGCATCAAGGCCGGTAAGAATCTAAAAGTGATAATGGGTACAAACAATATAGAGAAATTACCGATTCTGGCTGAACCAAACAGAGAAATAGATTTAGACTTTGCAGGTCCATTGGGCAAAAATTGGGGCAACTCGAAATACCTTTTAGTATGTATCAATCGTTTCTCAAAGTTTCCGTCAGCAAAGGTAGTGAATAACACCTCGGCTTCTTCGATTTGGGCATTCATGACATATTATTGTCACCTTCGCGGATTTCCGAAGTCTATTAGAGTCGACCATGGGTCATGTTTTGCTTCTAACGATTTTAGAAACTTCTGCGAGAAGAACAACATAAGATTAAACCCTGTACTTTCGAGGATTACAGACCCAACGGAGTCGTAGAACGACTCATCTACACGTTTAAAGCAAAACTCTTGGCAATGTCGTTTAACGATCCAAAACCATCTTTAAATACTGCTATTGATAAAATCATTTGGAATGTTCGTTCAACGAAACAATCATCCATTGGATGCTGCCCTTTTTCATAACATTTTAATAGATCCACTAACACGTTTTGGAAATCTCTGGTCTCACACGCGATTAATTTAGATAAAGGGAAGTCAATACTATCAAAGGATAGAGCGCAAGACTGACGACGCATTCAAGGATGGAAAACATAGCGACAGACAAAAAGGGGTATGAGAGCGACCCTTCGGACGAAGTAGACAGAAACCTTCAGCGAGCCCCACTGTCAAAACCATTCAGCTACGGAGGTAACTGGTTTAGGAAGACGGTAAACCGAAGGGAAGGCGAACCCTATTTTAAACCACTTGTGTGAAAACCATTGTCGGATACGAAACATACGGTTACATTAGACAATAGACATGTGATCAGAAAATCTGACCTAGCTTTTAATAAAATTCAACCGTCAGCCCCCATTAAATTTTCGGCAGTACCGAATTCGTTAAATAATAGTCATGATTTAGCAGGGAAACGAAAGAGAAACTCTCCATTGAAGAGACCAGACTCGAATGAAGGAGGCCCATCGACGAGCTATAAACCAACGGGAGAAAAGGCGATGAAAAGGAGGAGAACAAAAACTCCGAGCTCTAAAGGTTCAAAATTCAAGTTTACTGATTTAGATTCCTCGCTAGAGATAGACCATTGGGACAGAGTTATCGATGATTATTTGGGTACGGACTCGGAAATTGTATATAATACACCGACTTTTAATATTCATAGCGATTTAGATCAGTCAAGACGCACCCTACCAAAACCAATACGCAGACCACGATTACTCTCCCAACGCGCACAGGCGAAAACCCAATTAGAATAGACAGCTCTCCGGAAAAGACATTGGAGACGCACAAAACCTCGTTATGCAACAAACCACGGTCAAGAAGGAATCGAGGCCCCTTAAATTTTACGGAGAAAGGTGATTCATTGACCAAGTGACTCTAGGAACAGAAACCAGCGTGTTAACAGATTCCGATGACGAACCCCTAATAACATTCTCCGGCTCAAAAAGCCAACAGACAACTTACCCCTCTGCGTCCCCATCGGATTACTTGACACCAATTGAAGATATTCCAATCCATCCACCACTGGTGGCGGAAACCACACAAGGCTCCTCCTCAACACCTACTTCTTTGACGCCAAAGATCGCGACAATATCATCTCCATTGGTAGAAGTCAGTATGGACATTCAGGACAATGACAGCAGTCGCATATCCTCTTGCATAGACACAGATGTAAGGAAGGAGGCCGATAGTTTCCACGATAGATTTAACGCCACTTACTAAAACTCCGAAAACTCATAAACTTACTTAGCATAACCTTTGGCACGGATTATTTTTTTTTCTCGGGCATATCTCCAGTGGATTATTCATTTTACTTATCTGTACTAATTCTCAAATTGAGCAATTTTGTACATTTTAATTAGTTAGTTATGTAGGTTAGCTTGTTTTATTTGTAGATATGTCACAATTGTACATATATTCCATCAGCTGTACAGTCGCTGTAAATATCTGTTTAATCTTGTAGTTAGCCTGTATTTATTACCATATAATCATCTCCATTGTAAATTGAACTCTCTGTGAATTTCCATTGGTGCTAAACGCGGTTACTTTTTGTTTCAACTTTGGCCCTGGTGGAGTGAGGGAAGAATGGAGTATATGTGTGATATTGGCTACATTGGAGCGGGCAGATATAATTTTTTGTGCAGTGGGGAATGTTGTGATTTAGTATTTTAGTATATCTTAACCTTGACCTTTATCGATTAATCAAGTACCAGCTAACGTCTACTCTACGAATTCCAGTGGACTTCGAGTCACTAGTTGCTCTTTTTAGACCACAGTCAGTTTTAATTAACACATTACTTTTATTCCTTTTAAACTTAGTTAGATAACAGAATTACCAGTGGTAACTTCCTTCTTTTATTACCCTGATATGGAAGGAAGCGTCAAAAAGCGGCAGAAAAATCATTGTATTCGAATCATACAAAGTACTTTTTCAGTTTATCTGTTGCTTTGAAATATCTCAATGTTCCAATTATTAAAAAATTACTGATATGCGCTTTTTGGTTTTCCTCCAAAAATAATTTGCTTATAACAAGCTTTTTTTACGGATGATATTTATAGAGGCTGAAATGTATTGATGCTCGGGGCTCATGTTCAAAATAAAAGAATTTAATTGTGATCAGTTTTAAAAAAGATAAAATGCCTTAGTTTTGGAACTACTTTGAATCTAAATGGGATAAATTTTTTTGTAACATTTATTACCAATTCACTTGCCTAACTTTTTGTTATTCAGCGTTGAATTTGATTTTTTGATTTAGATAGCGTGTGCGGGTAAAACCAAAAATTAAAAAAAAATCATTTTTTTAATTTTAGAAAATTTTGGAGGGTAGTCGGAACATTCAAGGCTTCGCCATGATACGAGTTAAAATCGTATCATCTTTCGTGCCTAAGAGTGAAAAAGAATTTTTTTGAAAGTTTTCAATAAAAACACGAAATTAAAAATTGTTGATCAAAACACACTGAAGAAAGCGATTGTTTTCTTCTTGCCAACCCTACCCCATAACCCCACCCAGGTAGACAATGTTTTTACTTTATTTTTGAAAACTGATGAGCGGGCTCTATTTCCATCTCAGCTTGAACTTGTATTGTAGCCACAGGCGGGGGGTTGCATAGGTTGAAGTTTTCTAAAGTCAAGGGGCCAATCGGACTCAGGATTGGAGCGGTTTCCGATAAACCTGCAATAGGATTTCTTGCTTCACACTCCTGAATTATAACAATTTTAGGAATTCTCTTTGTTGGCTTCTGATAATTTGTTGGCGCGCTGATGTGGCAGAGGGTTCGAGCCTCGCTCTTGCCGTAAACGAAACGATCTTTTGGTGAATGAAGAATGGTCCAATCGGATAATGGCGCCAAAAAAGGATGATTGAAATGACAATCTAGACGTCTGTAAGTTATAAAAACCGAAAGCAAGCAACTCAAATATAGCACTGCTTTGAACACAAAAAATGAGAATTTCATCGAAAAAAAATTCAAGCATTCAAACAAGGTAAAAATTAAAGCAACGAGAAAAGAAAAAAGAACTAAAACAGTAATAGTCCTTATCAAAAAGTTTCGATTGAACAGTTTGTAGTAAAAATCAGATGATTTGACAGCTATGAATCTGTTCACACTTAAACACAAGACAAAAAGTGAAGAAAGCGTTTCAAAAAATGGAAAAGTAAAAGTTTGGATTGAACACGAAGTAAAGTTCCAAAAATAATCACTTTGAAAAACCGAGATAGATTTTAAAGTAATTAGTATAGATCCAAAAATGGCAATAAATAAATTCGACAGCACCAATAGTTCATTGGCTTCATGCAGACGAGCTCTGGTTGTCAAAATATATAAGAAAACGGAGTTCAACAGAAATGTGGAGCTGTTGACAACAATTTGCACACAAAAATTGATCATTTTGAAATTTTTAAAATTTTTAGGTATTCAATATTTGATTATTTTAAAAAACGATGCAAAATCGTAAGCAATATTTACTAAACTTAATGTCAGCACTGCGCTTCAACTTTTGTTTTAGAAAAAATAGCTGATTGGTTTGAAGCCTTTGGGTTTGAATGAATATCTTGAAATATAATGAAACATTTATTAAAAACTCTAACATAACTACCTTCTAAGCGTATGAATATGCTTTATTATTTATTACCACTATGAGTACTTTTATTCAATAACAAAATATGATTGGGCAAGCATAAACGCTTATAGATTTATGTCAATATGACAAAAAACTAACAAAGAAAGAGTGGCCGGTTGGTGTGCAAAAAGCTCAGTATTGGGGGCGAACACCCCGTCAGGGATTTGACCCCCTCATTGCTCAAAAGATCTCCCTCTGGTACTATTTTACGAATTATGTCAAACTTTAGTCGACCAACTCTCATAAACTCTAAAGTTGGAGAAGACGGCGCTAAAAATGGCATTATGCTATCGAACTTCTGAAGGTGAAAAATCCGGGGTTGACTTCCATACACAAAAAAACGCTTATTCCCTGCAAAAAATATTTTCCACAACTATTTTTCAGCCTGCAAGATTTTTTTAACAAGCAAAATCCATTATGTCACCTTTTTCAACATCTTTTCAGTTTTTTGGAAACAGGTTTCGTAGCTATTTAGAAAATATTAATTTTTTGTTATAACTTTACGTGAAACTCATCTATCAATGCGTAGCGCCTATTCTGCGATTTTAATGCCGGCTAAACTGTTGATTTTATCATTTGAAAAAACTATACTTTGTCAGACAATTCCATAGCACGGAAAAATTTTATCACACATCTCCATAGCATGGAAAAATGGGAAAAAATCCTTGTCATGCATTTTTTATACAGTTTTTTCATTCTATGGAACTGTATGATAAGCCATTTTTTGTATAGTACGGACTTGTATGATAAGCATTTTTTGCCGCCCGGGTTATCCAGATTCAGAAAAATTGCTTTAAAGAAGGCTTTAAAAATTATTTTTTCACTGACAGGTTTAAAAATTCATCGCAACAATTTTTGAAAAAAAATTTATAATGCTTTGAGACAACAGGAATAATCAATCTTCTGCCCTCCCTCCCGGTTTCCCGGATTCTCCTCTCCCAAAGCATTAAGAAGACCCTGTTTTGGCCAAACTTTCTACGCCGCAAGCAAAACTTTGCAAACACAGGCCAAAAAAGGGGTTCATAGGCACTTTGTGGAATAAAAAATTTTGAGTAACGTTTCTTTTTATGAAAATTGGATTTCGAAAGCTGAAAATTGATTCGTTATAAGAAACGTACATTCGTCCGGAAAGCGTCACTGCCAGGATTTAAGTGCTTCGCAAACACAAGCGAATAAAAAAACTAGCTTCTTCTAGTCACCCATTTAAACTAGGGAGCGTAATATTATTATGACTACTTTTTTTTCCACCAAACTCGCAAATAAAAGTTCTCTTGTCAGTTTAGTAGCATCTGTAGCTGCCTTATTGGTGGATAGTGTAGCAAACGTTCAAGTTCCCCAAGATGCGAGATCGTGTAACTCCAAATCTGGATGTCCCAGGTTCAAATCCGACACAGTCTCACGCCCTCGCACCTGCGCCGCGGACTCTTGTTGTCTTTTAATGACACAGGTCTTGATTATACCACAAGTACCGCCAAATTAGCACTTTTCTGCAAGTTTGGCAGGGTGCCAAGAGTTTATTAGGGTTTGGTAGGGTACTAAGAACTAAGCAAATCATACCATCATCGCAGACATCTAAATTAAGAAAGAAGAAATTTCAGTGGGCATGATGAATACCGAAAGGACTAAAGCAACGATCGAGAACACCAAAAAAACAGACTACTGGAGACAATCCTGAGCAGGAGGAGACGCTCAAGTTCTGTCAGTATAGCTTATTTTTGCTCTCGTCAGTTGATCAAGTCGCAGAATCCGGGGCGAACCTGAAATTTTCTCGAGGGGTGGGGGTGAAATTTCAAAAAGTTTTCGTAAGTTTTGTCGACCTTGTTCTTTAGGTCTAACAAATTGATTTTCCTAGCTCTCCCAAAGCACTAAAAAGACCCTGTTTTGGCCAAATTTTCTACGTCGCAAGCAAAATTTGCAAACACAGGCCAAAAGGCCAAAAAAAGGGTTCTTAGGCAATTTGTGGAAAGGAAAACTTTGAGTTTCGTTCTTTTTATGAAAATTGGATTTTGAAAATTGAAAATTGATTCGTTATAAGAAACGTACATTCGTTCACAAAGCGTCACTGCCAGGAGTTAAGTACTTCGCAAACACAAGCGAATAAAAAAAACTAGCTTCTTCTAGTCACCCGTTTAAACTAGGGAGCGTAATATTATTATGACTACTTTTTTTCCTACCAAACTCGCAAATAAAAGTTCATTTGTCAAATTAGTAGCACCTGTAGCTGCGTTATTGGTGGATAGTGTAGCAAACTTTCAAGTGCCCCAAGATGCGAGATCGTGTAACTCCCAATCTGGATGTCACAGGTTCGAATCCGACACAGTCTCACGCCCTGGCACCTACGCCGCGGACCCCTGATATCTTTTAATGCTACAGGTTGTGATTATAACACATATACCGCCAAATGAACATTTTTTTGCGAGTTTGGTTGGGTGCCAAGAGTTTGCTAGGGTTTGGTAGGGTACTAAGAACTAAGCAAATCATACCACCATCGCAGACATCTAAATTAAGAAAAAAGAAATTTCAGTGGGCATGATGAATACCGAAAGGACTAAGGCGACGATCGAGAACACCAAAAAAAGAGACTTTTGGAGACAATCTTGAGCAGTAGGAGACGCTCAAGTTCTGTCATTATAGCTTAATTTTGCTCTCGTCAGTTGATCAAGGCGCAGAATCAGAGGCGAATCTAAAATTTTCTCGAGGGGTGGGGGTGAAATTTATAAAAGTACACGTACATTTTGTCGACCTTGTTCTTTAAGTCTACCAAATTGATTTTCCCAGCTCTCCCAAAGCACTAACAACACCCTGTTTCAGCCAAACTTTCTGCGCCGCAAGCCAAGTTTTGAAAAAAAAAACAGGCCAAAAAAGGCATTTTCAGGCACTTTTGGAAAATTTTGAGCAAAAAGTCGCGTTTTCGGCCTGCACTTCTCCTTCAAAAAAAATTTAAAAAAAAAAGCCGCCAAAGGTGCCTTTAGAAAACTTTAGGGCCAGTCAAAAATGGATATCTCAAAGTAGTACAAAAAGTGGACCCCCCTAAATCCGCTACTGAATTCATGTGGTCAATAGGCTGACAAATTATGTTTCCACTTTGTTGCAATTCGTTTCCTTGAAATAAAGCTTAGCAAAATTAATCTCAGAAATTCTAGAAACAACATTTGCGAATTTCTGGGGCTGTTATTAGTGATAAAATCAAACTTCACTAATTAAATTATTCCAAGAGACCGCACACGATTATGAAGCAATGCTGTTTCGATATTTAAAATTTGATGCAAAAAATGCAATGTTAATTCTCGTTAAGGATGCATATTCGAAACCAATAATTGATATTGAATAATTGCTTAGGAAATTGCCCAAAAATTTGAAGTCGAATGAATATTGATTTTTCAGATTATTTTCTAGTGACAGTATATTTTTTTCAAAAAAATTCATTAAAGACAACTCGAGTTATTTGGATTCTAAAAATATAGACATGCTATTCAATCTGGTCTTCATTGCTTTCGAGTGAAAAAAACTACTGCAATGTAACCTGCCACCAAATTTAACTTTTGTGGATTATTACGAGTACGCTCTAGCAGTCTTAACAAAGGGCGAAAACGTACTCCATTACGAGGCCATACTGTGCACTGGATAGGCGCACAGTTTATTGTGTGTAGGTTTCCATAATTCATATACAAGTCTTCAAACTTGTTAAAATTTTGTAGGAACAATCGAAGAAAACAAAAAAAAAACAAAAGAAGAACAAATTGAGCGTTCCTGATGCGGGTTCTGCTTACAATTCACAAAATACACAATCTGGCCGCGTAATTTTCGTTTCGAAACATATTTTGCAATACAAAAAGACGAATTTATCAATTTTGTATTTATTTTTTTCCACGTATCATCAAAACTTCTTTGACGGCGAGTGTTTAGCCTGTCTTGAAAAAAAGGAGAAAAATTTATATCAAAGATAATTAAATTTAGGTTTCTTCTACTGATCACGTTTGTTCTGAGCTGGTTTTCTGAGGTTTTTAGTTACAAACTATTGAAGGCTTACGAGGTATTTTTGAGGTATTTCCCCCAGGTTGACAGACAAAAAATTCTAAAGTTGACAACAAAATGATACATTTTTCATACTATGGAAGAAATGTCTATCATATATTTTAATACATTTTCATAGACCAAATGAAATTGTGTGAAATTAGCAAAAAATTTAATTATATTTCTTATATAATTAAATTTTATAGTAAGCTTTTTTTGCCACACCCTGGAATTAAATGACAAGTTTTTTGGCAGATTTTTAATCACAAATATTAACTAAAAACAACAAATTAGCTTTTATACAAAGAAACTAAATGATAATTATTTCTTCATTCTCTGCTAAGTTGTACGAGGAGTGTTTTATCCTATGAAAAAAATGTTTCAAATTTTTGTGCTTCATACAAAACACAATCAACAAGGTTTTCTGTCATAGAAAAGCAAAGAATGTAGCTACCACGCTGATAAACTCAATTTGGTGTTATTAGCTACGTAAGTCAATGTTAACATTTTCATTCAGGTTTTTAAACAAAAACGAAAATAATTGTTTTTGCTAGAAAGTTTTTACTTGAAAATTTTTTAGCAGTTGAGAAAAGAGGCCTGTTTTTGTTTTATAAATTTGATTTTCTTATAGCTTATAGCTGAAGAAAAATAAATTTAGTGAATGTGTTTTTTAAAATCACTCGCACGTAAGTTTTTGATTTATTTGAGTAAACAACTCAATCTGGACTACGTTATAACCACAAATTATCAAATTTTGCGTGCAAACTTTTTCTAAAATTTTTTTTTGAGCTCAGAACTGAGTTTTATACCTCAAAAAAAATTTTTTATGGAAAAAAAGTATATCATACAATTTTCATGTATAAAACTTTAAGATAAGCATTTTTTCAAGCTTTTTTGGTTCCAAAAATAGTCCCATTTAACCAAAACTGCCACTAAATTGTATGATTTGAGATTTGAAACAAATTGAAATAATTCTGAAAAAAACAGTTTGATTGAAAAAATGATTATCATGCAATTTTCTTCTACGAAAATTGCATGATCAGCATTTTTCCATAGATTCCATGTATAAAATTACATGATAAAATTTTTTCTTGTAGAGATGTCAACCCCAGTGTTGTTTTGTAATGAATTCAGTTTCAAGACGTAATTAGGCAGTTTTTTTCTGCATAAGACGTTTTTTTAATAGATTTTACATGATAGGGGGATAATCTTACACGAGAGACTCTTAAGTCTCACAATATTGTTGTAATAAGTAACACGATGGCTAGCTATTTTTCTCAAAAGAACAAGTTAGAGTCAGTCATAATTAGTCTGAACCCATAGATAAGACTTCAGGAAGCCAAAAAAAGAAATCCAAAAAGTCTTTAACCTGAGATTGTGGTGTCTTCATGTGCCAAATAAATTTCCTTTTCCTACATTTTTTGAAAAATTCGTTTGACAAAAACCGAGAAATTGTTTTTCCTTATTTTCACTGCAACTACTTCAAACTAGATAAATTTGGTCGACACTGGATTCATTCAACAGTGTTGATGAAATTAAATGCGTTTCAAGTGTAGGAAATTTGATGGAAAAATAAACAAAGAGGAACTAATCTTTCGGTTTTGAACGTATTTTCGTGGCGTTGAATTTTATCAATGGTTGCACCTAAAACATCAGCATTTGCAGTTAGTGACAGCGAAAATGTTCACAACAAAATTATATCCAAGTTTCGTTGGGAAAAGCATTAGATAAAAATCGGTTCATCTTTTTTATCATCAAAAATCCTTGATCCAATGAAAAATGTAAAACTGGAAAATACAAAATTAAAAAGTAATATTTAGACAAATAGATTGACGTGGTGAGAAAAGCGTTCCTATTATGGAAAAAATTTTACACTTTTAATTGCCTTATTTGCCAATGCAATTATTCAGTAAAATTATTGACTTAACTTACTTTTATCCGTCGTTGAAAAATCACCAAATTAGGTGATTAGGCAAGGTAGAGTTTTTTAGCCTTCAATTAAGAGCTGGTAAATTGTGAACAAAAATGGAAGCAAGACTGCTCGTATCAGGGCAAAACCTTGAATGTTCCGACTGCCTTTTAAGGTCTATGGAGCAGTAACAACATGAAACAATTAAATGTAATAAAATAACTTCGCGTTAGTTGTCCCAAATTGGCCAAAATGGCAATCTTCAAACCCCCATAACTATACGAAAAATGATCACAGGTGAAATATCTATTCAAATATAGGCTCAAAACAACAAAAAAATTTGATTGATAAAAAATGGATAGTTCAAAAAAATTCAAAAATGGATAGTTAAAAAGTTGGAATTTGTCTGAAGAAAAAACCTACCCCGAGCACAAATATTCCGTTACTTTCCTCACGAAAGTTGGAACAATAACGGACATATGGGGTCAATAGTATCGTAGATTGACAGGGTCACTGACAACTAAGTTTTCATAATTGTTACTTGAGTATCTTTCCTGGTGAGAAATGGTGGGTCTTAAATCTACATCAGTTTAACAAGCTTTCCATCCAGTTTTCTAAATTGAAAAAAATGCCTATCATACAATTTCATAGCATGGAAAAAATGCTGGTCATACAATTTCATAGTATGGAAAAATGTTAATCATGCTAATCATACAATTTCATACTATGAAAAAATTGCTTGTCATACAATTTCATAGTATGGAAAAATTGCTCATTATACAATTTCATAGTATGGAAAAAATGCTTATCATGCTATTTTCATACAACTTTTGGGAAAAAGAGACTGATAAAAAAGCTTAAATTTTATTTCCAGAGTGTGGAAAAAATGCTTGTTTTAAAACTTCATAGTATGGAAAAAATGCTTCATTTCCTCTTTTCATACATATACTTTTGGTCTATGAAGTTGTATGAAATGGTATGATAAGCATTTTTTTTTCATTTATGAAAATTTTATGATAACATTTTTTGTCAAACCGGGTCGTTAGTTTCGTGTTTTAGATTCATATTTTCTCTGTTGGTCGATTGTTTTTATTTCACTCCTATAAATAGATGTTAATGAAAATGATGGTATAACCCGATCTGCTAATTGTTTGATGAGTGAATTGACTCACTGCAGCAGATAATCACTTCTGAAGCTAAAGTATTGACGCGGATTTAATTCAGAGAAAAGTTAGTGGTTTTTGCTTAATTGTTTTTATCATGTCCTTTAAATGTGTTCCAACCTCATTTTTCTATCTAACCGCGTAAGCTTTCTTAGTTTTTTTTTCAGGTTTCTTGATAATACTTATAGGATAATTTTTTAAGGAAGTGATTTGCGTGAAAAAAGAAGAAATCCAAATCCAAAAACCTTATCACTGTAGTTGGTTGGTGAAAACAAATTACTCACAAAGCACCAATAAATATGACAGAAATCAATTGCAGAGAGCGGTAGAATTCAAAGAGCACAAAATGCTACCATTTCAAAAAACATCAATCAACTTTTCCTAATTTGATCCATCTTTTGAAGAAAGTAATAAAAGCTTTGTAATGGCTGTGTTTTTCTTTCTCGAGACATATTAGGAAATAAATCATTGCTAGCAATTTTATAGCATCAGCTAAACATTTGTATCTTCAACCTGAAAATTAAAAGATGGTTTACTTGCAAGCATGTTTTTTAACGTTAAGAGTATTAGAAAATTGCCAGTTTGGCAAGTTGGCATAATTGAAGCGTACAAAATATTTAAATAAACATTTCCAGCTTAAACTGCCATCTCAAAATTAGCAGACACGATGCTTATGGATCATTTATTTACACAAAATTGCCAGTGCGCTATAGATTAACAAAAAAAACTTTCAAAAATGTTTCAATTTTTCTATTGAGCAATTTTCAGTCCGAATATTCTGGGCTTCCCCTTGATTCAGCTAGGGTGTTCATCAAAACGAATTACTGAAATTCAGTTTCAGTACGACTGCTCAAAACGACGAGAAGCCCCTAAGCTTTCGACTGTCCTATAAGGTATCTGAAGTATCTTTTGGTTAAAAAATCTCGTTTTTTTTGCAATTTTTCCCCAAACGCAATGTCAGGTATAAAATTTTGAGTCGTACGAAATTAAAACGACCGATTAGCTAGCCTCATTTCAATTTGGAACAATTTTGTTGTGGGGGATAATTGGCCACGCATAATTATTTCGTGTTACGCTCACAGCAATATGAATAATTAGTTCAAAGCGCGCATAATTTAGTTCAGAACATGGTAAATTTGGCAATTTTCAAACCTCCAAAAGTTAATATTTTCAATGGGGTATAACAATTTTCTGTCAAAATATATTATTATTTCGATCGGCGAAAATTGACTGAATAAAAAAACCACACCGCACATAAATACTTCGTTTTCTTCGAAAAACGGAAAAATTTTTTTTAAATAAATTCAAATGATTATCAATTGCGGCTATACTTTGCAGCTAACTAATGCTTATGTGCATTAGCTTGCTTTGATTTTAGATTGTAAGCAGGTTTTTAGCCGAAGCGCTGAATGCGGTTGTCTAGAAAACAAGAAGGCGATAGTTTTAACTCAGTCAGACTGATTTAGAAAACTTAGAAAGTTTGCAAGAACAAATTGTACAGGAAACAAAGTAACCTATGCTTTTATGAAGATGTCACGAAGAAATTAAAAACTAACAATTTCTTGTCAGAAATAAAAATTTGTTTTGTGTGGGTAAATTGCTTTAACTGCTACCATGTCAGAAAATTGAGAAATAGCGCTCTTAAACTATATCAAATTGGCAAGAAAAATTCATAACATAACTTCCGTAACTCTTTGAAAAAGATCGGAGATGAAAAAAATCATATAGATTTTGAGCTCAGGACGTCAATATTCTTGAGGTTGTATAATTAATTGTGTCGAAAATTGCTTTTGGAAAAGAAATCACCCGCACACAACTATTTAATCAGTTTATCCAAAAATTGGATCATAAACAAACTAATATATAGTAAAAGATAAAAATAAATCTTATGCAACAAAAGGTACGGAGACAATTTTGAACGGAGACAGTTTCGCAGAAAATTAAACAAAAAAGTTTTTTAAATAAAAATTGCAAACATTATCAGAAAGAGTAATTTGCTTAATCAACATGGACTATATTTTTGAAACTGCCGAAAAATGGTAGAGTTAATTTCATCAAATTTACTGCATCATTGATTGTGTTTTGACTAAAAATTTGGGTCTGCAAAAACCTTCTTTTCCCAAAATGAATAAACTTCTTGAAAATTTATACATTTTGGAACTTCTATGTTGAAAATGTGTTTTTCGAGTTAATCAAAGGACTCAAATTTTACAAGGTGGATAAAAATTTTTGAAAAATTTAATTCTCAGTTGTCCTTTTTTGCTCAAACTTTGCAATAGTTTCTACAATTCAAAACTTCCTTTCTGATAAAAACAAACACTTGAAACTATCTTTTTTTTAATTGAAAAATTGCTAAAATGGTCGTTTTTTATCTGACTTAAGGAATATTGGGTAAAAAAAATCCGGTCACAACAAGCAAAAATTATGATAATAACAGGATGCGAATATTTTGAGTGTCTTTTGCTTAATCTAATCGATTTCATTTGTACTTCAGTCATAATTATAATCAGTTGGGTAAATTTTATCGCATAACAATTTCTGGTACCGGATACTGCTGCTGCGCAATCAGTGGAATTTTATTCTCTGTTATATTTTTCTTTAGAAACGTCTGAGAAAAAAAAATTTTCGAGCAATTAGAAACTTGCCTGCAATTTGGGAAACCTGCGATTGCATTTCAAGACAAAAGAAAGAAAACAGCTGTTTCTCTCCGATTGTTCAGAAAAATCCCGATTGTTTAGACAAGCTTTCAGTACGTACGATGTAACTTTTATTCAAAATATTGACTTTTTTAGACTTTCCTGTGCGTTCAATGAAAAATACAAGCAGAAGATTTTTCAACCTTGTTATATTTCGATTACCACGTTAACCTCACTTTGATTTAGAATTGTTTTTGAGCCTGAATTGCTTGCGACGCACAATACACGCAAAAAAGTCTAAAAATCTGCGGGCTGACTTTATTTCATATTACCAACTTCTTACAAAAATTGTTGTTTAAAAACCAAACTAATGATATTGGCTGAGGCTTAAGCTGAAATTGCTATAACTTATCAAACAATTGAGTGCATGTGAAACTCTTAAATACTCTGAGCTCAAGGGATGACCTCTCAAATGAAATGAGAGAACGAAATTACTCTTATAACATCAGTATCCGAATTTTTTTTTAGCTTTGTCCAGAAGTTTACCTAAAATCTAACTTTCATTCTGGTCAGAAATGTTCTATCAAAAGTTTCAAAAAAGCATTGGTGTTTTTCTGATTGTGATTTCTGGTCGAGCTTTTTATAAACTTAGGCTATTTCTAGGTGAAAAATGTAGTCCTGAGGGATCCCGATCATTCGACCTTCGATGTCTAGACATTGAGTTAACCACGAAGCAACAGATCTTCATTAGATTAATTTCCGATGCAAACTTATCCAAGTTGATCCGAAGCAAATTATTTTGTTAATTCGGTAGTATAGCAAATTGCAAATCTAAATAGTTGATTTAGAAAAATGTGTCTGACACAAAACACAAAAGTTCAATTACCTATAAAAATTTTTATCTAGTTTTGAAGCTTTTGTTAATTACGAGTAGAGAACAGCTCTGGATTTGTCTACTGCCACGTAACTGGTCTCAAAAAGTTTTGAAAAATAAAAGTTCAATGAACTGAAAGCTTTGGACTGCCACATATCAAATGTAAAGTGCTAAAACGTGAGTCATTGATGATGCCCAAGTAGTGTGCCTCATTTCAGCGTGGAGCAGTTTTATTGCGGGATATTTCTTCACGCATGATTACATTGCCTACTAAAACTAGTTTTAATAAAGCAGTTGGTAACCAAGCTTTTACTAGTGCAAGCACACTTGCTTAATAGTCCACAGATTTTTCGATCGATGGTTTTGCGCTGTCATTTTTCCTTGTAAAAAAACGAAGCAAGTCTGCAAAATTAACAACAAATCATGATCGTTTGCTTTCTTCAAGGTTTCTTTTATCAACGTAAATCCCTGAATGTTCTAATTGCCCCTTAACTCGTCTCGGAGAGTTTTTGGTAATTGAATGCTGGCAAAGCTATGATTCTTAGGCTGACAATATCAAATTGTGTTGCAATTTGAGTCATATATGGAGTTAATAAAACCAATTAGCTGCCTCAATTCATTTTGGAACAATTTTTTTTAGCGCGGGATAACAAAACAAGCAGTTTTTGACATACTAATGGCAGTTTAATATACTATACGCGCATTATACATGTTTATTTTGCTGCCTCGACAGTCACAGAAGAAATTCAAAACTCATAACTTTTTTCTTGAATATCAGAATTGATTTTTTGAGTTACACTATAAATACTTTCTTGGAACAAGGAAGAATTATCTCCCCCTACATAAAATTAGGAAGGAGATCGTTCAATTGGAACCAAGCATTCTATTCCAGTCAATC